>NC_040243.1:5375000-5675000 GCF_001444195.1 Xiphophorus couchianus
CTGTGTTACTTTCTGATCTACAGGTGGTGAAGGACAGATTACTGGACTTACTCAGCAGAGAGGAGGAAGATGAGAGTCATGCTGAGGAAGTGGTACCTTTGCATATTCATTTTAAGTCATTTAACATGTGGATTCTCTATATTTTTCTTCAAAGTTTGTTCTTTTCTGTCTCTGCAAAAGCAGGTGAAACAGAAACATGAAAAATGAGTGAACAGTTAAAAAGCTTTTTAGCTTAAAAACAAGAAAACTCACCCTGTAGATTCATCCGTATAATGAAACCTATGTTTCACCAGTAAGATTCGATCAACAGGTTTATTGATGGGAAGTTTTTTTAAAGAAAAAAATTTGTCTGCGATTTTAGTCGAGAAGGGAAGGTGTGTGAAGCAGGTGTGAATAAAACTTCAGCACTGATAACTTACAACACGAGATGTCGCTCTGCAGATCATTTTGATTCTCTTCTCTGTTCAAGGCAGATAGAAATGACACTGTTGCAGTTTAGGCAAAATAAATATTCTTAGTAACAGAGACAACACACCGCCTTCTGAATATTCTGCCTGTGTTGGTTTTCCAAAAAAAAAGCAATGGCAGTGCAAATATTGCAGACAGGAACAGAAGATTTGGGCACACAAAGAAGTAACAGACACGGTTTGATCTGTGTTCAGATACTATTGTTTGATTTTGGAGGCTTCTCTGGCACTCGCCCATAATTTATTTCTTTCTCACAAAATGAGATGCTGGTTGTGTTTGTGCATTTTGTTTTTAGATCTGAAGAACAGTTTGTTTTCAAATATGACATGAGTGCATTTATATCATTGTTAATTCATATGAAAAGCATGCGTTTTTTCAAACTCTATATGAAAACAGTTTTTTATTTGGCAGGAAGTGAATTTAATATTTCTTTGACAGCATTTTATTAGGATTTATTTTGAATGTCATTAGACCTTATTACAATGTTTTATGTATTCTTTTTAAGGAATACATTAAATGTGATTAAACAGGCATGTCCCTGTAACATTATTTCTCTTAAAACACAAGACTAAAACTAAGCATTGCTTGTTCTGTAGCGTTATAAATTATATTAAATCCTATTAATGCTTATTATTATATATAGACTTTGTTGTTGTCATATTGAGGTTTTTTATACATTTAAAAATTCCACCAAATAAAATACATGTTCACATTCTGGGAGACATATCAACAGTGAATATTTAAAACTAGTAAAAAATTGATTATATGTAGATTTTTTTATTTTTAAATTTGCAAAATAAGGTCATTTATATGAGGAAATTGTACAAGTGTTGTCAGACATTCAGACAAATATTTTTTTACCATAACAACAGAGATTTTTCTAAGACCTCTGGATGGCCCATATGTGAGTGAGAGTTTTGTTTTCACTTGATCTGAAGTTTAGTTTGGACACTTTGACGCTGAAAACAAAAAACGTTCTTGTAAATGAAAGTTCAAATCTGAGGAAAGCACACCTGGCTAAATGACTTTGTCTTGGTTTTTCTTTGACTCAGAAGAGACGTAGTTCTCATGTTGCTAAAGCTTATCTTGAAACATTTGGTCCCATGAGTATCTTTACTGTTCTCATCTTGCCTTTTGTAGCACAACTCAAACTGAACAGGAATATTCTCTTAAAATTTTGCTCTATGTTTGATTTTACTCCCCATTCATTGTAGCAGAGATGCTGAATATTTCTGCTGATTTGTTGCTGTTTGAAGCACCCTCACTTGGTTATACAAACCAGAAAGGTTTGTAGGCGTGTTCCTGCTTTGGCTCGATACCTTTTAAAAGTCTTTCCATCTTTCCTTCTCAGAGCTCCTGTGACCCAGTGGCAAACCACTCAGAATCCATCAGCCACACGGTGACGGTCCCCCTCCAGACGACGCTGGGCACCCTGGAGGAAATTGCCTGCTGAAGTTCACCCCCGCCCTCCCCTTCACAGCCACACATACCCAGCAGCGAAGAGAAGTCCGCCTCCACCAGGTTTTGCTACAGATCCCTGTTGTAGCATCCTGCAAAAATCTTAACTGCATGGCGGGGAGGAGGCAGTGGGACTGAGGACAGGCTGTGCTCCGTCACAGCCCTCTGTCTGAGGCACTAATGGGGATTAAGGAGCTGTCAGCTGGATTTCTCAGCTTTTTTCTCTTACCTTGGACCATAGTGAAGGACGGGGAGCCTCCGCTCTGCTGGCCCTTCGACGGGGTTTCCACATATATGCACAAAGAATATCAAAGACTGTGTGGGAGGCATCCCTACTGAGGGGTCTAATTCTTCTGCAGTATATCTATGTAAAAATCAAAAAAGAAATGTTGACATGTTGCTCACTGCCAAAATAGCTGTTCAAAACTGTTCTCCAAACTGCATGTGTTGTTCTATCTTGCTCTCTTTGCTGATACATAGGCTGGACTTGCAGCTTTAGAGTACATGTGTGCCATTTTGTCTTTCCACCTGCAGGAAAGTCCTGTGCTAAAGGCCCAGGTGAAGAATCAACCTTTGAATGTACAGATTGAACAGACGGTTGTCAGAGTCACCAGTCACAAGCAGTTGATCATTTATTATTTCAATATTATAAGAGAATAAGCCAGATATTATTGGTTTGGTTTGACAAGAAAATATAGGCTTTACTTTTTCCCCCCAACAGAAAACAGTCAGATATAAATATTTTTCTGCCCGTATTTTGTTTCGTTCACATGCTGTATTTTTGTTAGTTGGTTTTAACAGCTGGCAGGTTTGCTGTGTGACTCCTGTAGCATTGAGTTTTTATTTACACACCTCATTGAAGGTATGTCAGACCCTAACTATGAATTACCAACTCCTGGCTGCCGCATCTCATCGGAGCACTCAGCTAATTGACATGGAGTCTAAATTATTAGCTTACCAAACAAGGAGTTATGTACACAGAGGGATTGTTTGGGCATTATTTGATTAACAGAGTGTCAGGGTGATGCTTAAGGTTGACTATTATTATTTCAACAAATCTCTCTTTATTTTTATCCTCAACTAAAAGAGGATAAAAATCACAAGCTTGACAATTTTAATTAGTATAAAACTACAACAGAAGCACCATGAGGAGGCAGGATGACTTAATCCAGTGGGTTTGCTGTGTGAGCTGTAAATACGTTTTACATTTTTTCCTTATGAAACGGGTACCCAGCAAACACACCTGACGCAGATCAGAAACAGCTTTGACTCCAGGTGAAGAGGCGTGGTCATATTTTTGGCGGTTCTGCTCAGTCTGCAGTTCTCGGCGTGATCTGCGCTTCGCATTGGCTGAATGTGTGAAAACGAAGGCGGCGCTCTGCTGCAAGCATCACACGTCCACCTCAGGACAGATTCAGCTGGATCCCTCAGAGATTATCAATGGCTCTACACCAAAAGCTCCTTTGAGACTGTTTAGAAGATTTAGTGAATCTGAATTTTCTATTTCCAGTCCCTGATCATCCTAGCATGGTCTCCGTCATCAGAGTAATGTGCATTGCAGGTAGGAATGAATTCAAGTGCTTTGTGAGAGTTTGAATTATGATTTCCCATCTGTGTGGCGTAGCCTGCTGTCTCTGTGTTCTCTCTCATGTCGTGGCTTCTGACGAACACGGTGCTCTGCCGGCCTGGGGGAACGTGACATTGATGCTTCTTGCCGTGGCAACAACACTGGCTGTTTCCTCTCTTCTTCTTTGGCTTCAGTTGTTACTGCAGGACAGCGTTTTTCTTATTGTGTGACGCAGCATACAGTGTGTGTTTTTAATGTGAAATGATTAAATGAAAAAACATGTTTTACAGTCACTTGTGTCTTTGTGGTAATGACACACACACTGAAGACCAGCCGACTTATTTAAGTATAATGACAGAGGTGGAGGTTCAGGTCATTTCATCTAGTAAAATAGTAAAAAGAGGATTAACATTTTTATTTTCATACACCTAAAGAAACGACCTTAACAAGTCACATAATTAGGAAATAGATTCCACTTATATGTAAGTTCAATGCATGTCACCAGTAGGTCTGCGAATGAAAGCTCACATCAACACAAAGAATTGGCTGGTTCAGTAGATGATTTATGATTCACTAAATTAATGTTGGCAGAGCCTCCAGTCAAAATAAAACAAAAGTGTAAATTCATTTATCCATATAAATGTTTTTTCCAAAGAGTCAGAAAATGAAAAAGTAAACTTCTGCAAGTCAAACTTTGACGAGTTTAATATTATGTGGAAGGTATTTTATTGTTCTGTGTTTTAAAAAAATATATATTTCACTTTTTATTGCAAGTGATGGATCAGGCCACAAAACTTCTCTATTATCAATTTGTTAGGTTTACCTGCACAAGTTCATCCTCTCCATATTCCACTGACGGGCTGATAACACCGTGGAAACTAATTTAATAAAATACAATGACATGCAAATACAATTACAATAAGCATTTCCATTGACATGCATAATTATAATTGCACAATTTGACATTTCGAAAAGAAATTTCCCATTTAAAAAAATAAACTTGTTTTTTGATCAAGTTTTGGCGATCTGCTGAGATGTTTTTTTTTTTTTGCCTTATTGAAATTTGTTTATGTTGCAGAACTGCAGTGTTAACACTTTTTTGCATCACACGAGTTGCACGATCAACCACCAGACCACGAAGAAGACGACAACAGGAAGCAGCTGAAAAGTCATGGCACGGCATAATTTTTAATGGCTTATCATGTAAACAAACATCTGCGCACGTGAATTTAATCGCAATTTTTTTTTCTTTTTTTCAAAACTGAGGGGTTTTTGACATTAGTAGAATATTGACAATGTTTTGTGCAGATTTGTAAAAGAAACACAGCATCTATATTATCAGTCACAATAATTACAGATGAGGTGGCCACTGTAAAATTAAATTTTCTTGCTTGATACAATTATTTTGTTTTCTAAGAAAATCAGCACATTAAATCAGTTGAATTAGTTTGTTTCAGTCCACAGTCCATTATCTGCCTTTTAATTACAGTCAATTTTATATTGAATATATGGGAGCTTTTCTACTAACAGTCTATAGCAAATGTGTGTTTTATTCATGTTTCTTTTGAAATAATAATAGGACGAAATACAGAGAGCGTTATTCACTTTAATGTTGAATAACTTTCAACATTAAATAAAATGCATCAAACTGAAAGATGATGTAGGTGTTGACAATTTTTTAAAGAAGTGACTTTCAGAAAATCAAATGCTGTAATCACCTGTTCTTCATTTTCTTCACTTTGTAAGCATGCGCAATATGTTAGGTAAGTACAAGGGCTGAAAATAGTAAAAATAAAATCTGGACAACTTTTCATTATACAATTTTAAAAGATTACAAGAAAATCTGTTTTCTTGACACAAAGTGCTAAAACATTATGGCGGTTTAAAATGTATTTGCTGTACTTTTTGAGCGGTCCAGTGCTACATATGGACCATCATCGTCCACTTACTCTGGAACATCTTAAAGGCATCCTCCTCTGTTTTTGCTAAGGTTTATTTAGGTGACTTGAATCGTCAAGTAAAGGACTTTACTGAGTTTAATATGAAACCTTTTTACTTGTTAACTTTTGAAAAACAACAGATTACGTTCTAGCTGGGAGAGATTTCTTATACTCAGAATTATCTTTTGCTCTTTAGTCTTATTTAATTAAGGGAAATAAGCTTTTCAAAAGTACCTAGCCTATTTGAGGAGTTAACTCACTTTAAGTAGCCTTTGTATCCTTTTAGTGTTTTTATTGACTAATTAAGGTCCAAAGTATGTCAAATGAGACTGAGAAAAAATATTGCACATAATAACAATGTTTACATTTATTCTTGCCAATATTTTTTTGCTTTGTTAACAATCATAGACCAAAATGACAATAGTAAAAACCAAATTACAAAATAGTAGGAGCAAGAAATCATTTTCTATCCTAGCTCTTTATTTCTGTTAAATAAAATGATTTTCTGCTAATATAGAAAGAAAAGATATTTAAGATTAAAATATGACATCAGTGATAACAATATTTTTATTACAGAAATGTAGTATACTTAAAAATAAGGTTATTTTCAAAGGTAATTTAGTCTGACAAACAAATCTTGTTAGAACACGTATACTACTTTATTAATTATAACTGCATATCCATTCTTTAGTTTCTCTTTTCATTCTTTGATTACCCAAGTTGCAGTGTTATTTTGTATTGTGAGAGGAAGCTTTCTTTAAGGAAATGAGATTTAAGATGAAAATTGCCTCATTGTTAGATAATAAATGAGTGTAGTGATAAACTGCTGCGTGAGGAAAATTTTCCTCATGGGGGCTTCGCATTTAGTTTAAATTCAGTGCATGGCATCATCATCATTGTTAAAGGTAACTGTTATGTAAAAAGGTTAATTCTTATTTACACAAAATGATATTCCACACATCTCTGGGGACTCCTGTTAGAGGCCGGGCCTCAGCCTCTCTTCAATCTCGGTTCATTTAGCAGATATTTATCCGTCAGAAATTGCCTGCAGGTCAGGGGAAGTGCATCAGCAACTTATTGAAAATGCACTGATTATCTTAGTGGGGTGGGGATTTATCCATAGCAGAGATGCATAAGCCCTGAAGACTATTGTGGACAAGTTATAATCAGATTTCTTATTCTTTCTGCATGTTTCATGATTTAGTTTTGCTTCATAGGTGCAGAAAAAATGTGATATTTAAGGATTAAAAAAATTATGTAAAAGTTTGGTGAAAGAAAATTATTTCTTTCTTCGCAAAAGAATTGTTCTTCGATTTTTAGTTTTTGTTCAAGAAAGATGTGATAAATTTGGATTTTTGTGTAGTTAAAAATCGGACGGGTCTGTGGAACAAAGGTGCTAATTAGCAGAGGTTAAAAAAAGACGTCAAAGATATTTGAATGGTTTTTACTGGAAATGTGATGGTACAAAGTTTTCTGAGGATAGTGCAGCATTGTCCAAAAATTATTCACAAATTCCTTTCTATATACACTGCTCAAAAAAATAAAGGGAACACTACACTTAAACAGGTGTTTAACACTTAAAGTGTTCCCTTTATTTTTTTTAGCAGTATATATAGTCTGCGGCTGTGGAGCTATGAAATATTTAAAAGTGGTCTTGTTTAATAGTTCTCTAAGTTTTCACTTGATTTTTTTTTTTTTTGAAGACTGCAAGTAAAAGTGCCTAAAGATCCAAACCCAAAATGATTCTTTGATAGGTTTTCTGTTATGTGAAGCTCAAACACTGGTGCATTTCTTCAGTTCGGGAGACTTTTGTGATTCCTTTTTACTAATAAATGTACAGTGATGATATAAAAATATCTGGGTAATAAAGTACAAAATTTCTACTTCACATATAATAGATGCAATCACACACATGATCAGCTTGATAGCTGATCAGCTGACAGAAATAAACACTATAAGCAACAAGAAACTTTGACAGATTTTAAAACCAACTGAAACACTTCAGTTGCATCGTGTTTATCAAGAGTGCAGCTGTATGTGACTGAGTGATGCTGTGGAAGGTAAAGCTAAAGAAAACTGCTGAATGGTCATCTTCAGAACTCTTTTGAATCTATTCCTGCAGTGTTTTCATCTGATTGGTTTCTGTGTATATTCAGAAAAATTAATGACACACTCTGCTTGAATCACCTTAAATAGTTACATGATTTACCAGTACAGTTGCACTCCTTGGCTTCTCTCTCTGACCGCAGAGCCGTGGCTTTGTGTTTTTTACTTCATCCTTCTAGTTCTGCCTGTAATGATGTCCAAGCTGTAGGATGTACTGTAAATGCATGGTGAGGCTAACTGGTAGCACTGGGCTCATTATAAATTGGTCTTCCTTGCAGTCCTCTGGCAGAAGTACTGGCTGATGGACCAGTTCTGCTGGAGACATTGCGGGGAATTATAAATCATCTCAGATCAACCAGACCAAAAGCTTTTCAAACATTCGCAGAAGATGTTTGATTATAAGATCACGTCATTCCAGTCAGCTTTGGTCCTCTTTGAAATCCTTTTAATGTGTTTTATTGTTGCTTAATTTATCCTGAAGTCCATTCAGTATTCTCGCGTGGTTTAAACACTGGGCTGCAGCTGCAGAAATTACAAATAAGCACAACCAAAAGAAGACTTTAAACTCATTCATAATAAATGAATGAGCTGTCTACATTAATTATTCAGACATCAAATATACCATAATATGCACAGTGAAAACTGTTTTTGCAGATTGCAAAACTGATATCTTTATCTTCACTCTTTGGAGTACAGCCAATCATTATCAAGGAAAATAAATGGCAGTCCTGGATTGGTTACAAATGCCAGCCAATAGCATGTCAAGTAGTATTGTACCTAGGTATTTCTGCTTTTCAATTTACATTTTGTTTGGAATATTTTTGATATACTTTGCAAAATAATCTACAGAAAGATCTCTGAATAGGTAAACCAAGGAATACTGACCTGCAGGTGGGTTGTGGTCTACAAATGAAATCTTGTTTGAGGAGTTTATCCTGATTTAACTGCATCATACAACAAAACAACAACACAAATAAATAAATGAACATGTTTTATGGTGACAAAGTGTAGTTGAAACCGTTATGTTTACATACATTTTATTTAAAAACATTTTTTCTCATGATCTGACAATAAATCAGACTAAAATTACTCAAATTAGTTATATTTCCTAAATGTCAGAATCATAACACACAGAATTGTTTCAGATTTGTTTGCATACATTAAAATAGCCAAATGTTGAATAATTTGGGGTCTGGATGACGATGTCATGACTTTGTAAGTTTCAGATTAATTGACAACATTTAACAATATTACAGAAAGTAATAATAGAAAAATAATACAAATATAAATGACTCAATATAACCTTTTTTGCTAAATAATAAAGATGTCCAACTCTAAGCTATAAAATGAAACATAATAATGAAGAAGTATATTCATTTTATTTATTTTTACACATCCAAACAGGAATATCCTTGTGATGTCACGGTTAGCTTAACAGCAAGAGAATGTCAGAGATAAATTATCCTTACTTTGTTCTGAACTGATCTAATTCCATTTAGCACAGTGTTCAGTTGGAGAGGCTTTCATGTAGTCATTATTATGAAGCTACAGCTTGAATAAACAGATTTTTATGAGCAATTAACAGCCCATAATCCACAAACGTCAGTAGTCAAGTGCCTCCTTTCACAGTGAAACCTGCAGCTGCTGCAGTGTAGCTTCCTTTCAGTCTTTATTACGTGACATAAGAAACCTTGCTAAGACTTGAGGGTCAGACTAGGAGTCTAAGTTGAGCTTCAAGTCTTTAGGCAGCAGATGAAAGTAATTTTCTGAAATTTACTTGTTGTCCCAGTATGGAAATGTTTTCTTGTACCCCAAACAAACAATATCCACCAGCAGGATGACACTGAATCATCTTGGTTGGATCAGGAGTCCTGATTTGTTTTCAGACTAGAACCAAAATAAACTGCAACAAGATCTTCAGGTGAAATTTGAAAATGTTTCCATTTATCTCCATATATGGTATGGAAATAAAATAACATTTATTTAATGTGGATTGGAGATCAAACCACTAACCTTCTAGATGCTTAATAACCACTTTATTCCATTAATATAAGATCGCTTTTATCCTTTGTGTCTATAATCCATAATAATTTTAATACTTCACCACTCAGACATCACATCTTCATTCTCTTTATTCATGTAAAAGGGAGAATTAGAGTTTGCGTAGTACAAAGATAATTTTGAGGATAATGGCAGTTTTAAAAAAGAGAAATTGTGCAAATGCTTTAACCCTGGGACCTCCACTTGAGAGGCGAATGAAGAAATTGCATCTGGGAGAAAATTTTGGCCTCATTTTGTCATTTTCAGCAGCTAGGGGAGGTGTGAGTTATTCATTTGAATTTTGCCTTGCAGTGGATTTCCAACCTGATCTGTTGAAGCTTTTTGCTCACAGAGCCTTCGATTTTGATACATTTAACCTTGGTATCCATAATTAATGTATGTAAATCAAATTTTACCGGAGCTACTGAACACATAATTGCATTTCAAAGTAGAAGCAGGCAAAACATTGACAGAGCTGTTGACTCAATCTTTCAGAGTTTGAGCTGCTTTATCACGTAAGAAGTCTAAAAGTGCATCCTCCATTTTAGACGCATTTCTCGCTGTTACCTGGAGCTGAATTATAATTACCTGTTGACTGTTTATTCCTGAAGAGTGTTGATTACTAATTTGATGGCTGGTGTCAGACTCAACAGGGTGCTCTTTTTATGTGTACCTAACATGCTCTGGGGAAATCAGTGGCATTCAGAATACTTAGCAAGGTTTATAATCTCTTCTTCGTGTAATTAAACGGCAGACTTAGTCTCTTAGCAAGTCTACTGTCATTTTCCCCAGATTCTCAGGACATTTTCTCTTGCATTGCATGGGGATTCTGTGTGCACTCTGGTAATTAGTAAAGTGAAACTGGAACATCCCACATGCAACATAAATCATCACGCCCTGATGAGTTAAAAAGCTCCGTATCAATTGCCCTAAAAACACTTTCAAGTAGACTTTGAAACTCTAGCTACAGATTCGCATGTGAATTGGAGTGTCACATGCACAGCGAGAGGCACACTGCAATATTCTCACTAAACTTAGATGGCAATAATGTTCTACAAACTCTGAATTCTCAAGAGAAATATTTGATGTTGTATTCATTTGTCTTTAATATTCGCTACACAAGATCTTTTTCTGGTTAAGTTTTATTTAAAGTGGTAAAATATCTAAGTGATTGATCTAAAACTAAACTTTATGGATGGGTGGCTGTATGGGACACACATCTTCCTGTCCACACAATATTCATCCATATATCTCAGAAAGGTATTTCTTGGTGAATATGAAGGCGGGCCTTTGTGTTATTTTTTGGTCTCCTGCTTGTTAAGCCTTTTTAGGTCTTTAGCTGTGAAGGTGCTTAGAAAAGTCTTGTGAAAACTCTAAGGCAGGAGTCTCAAACTCCAGTCCTCGCTGTCCTGCAACTTTTAGATGTGCCTCTGCTGCACCACACCTGAATAGAATAATTAGGTCATTAACAAGGAACTTATCTACACAAGTTCTCCTTGGGTAGATAAGTTCTCCAGCGTTTTGTACCTGTGGCACATCTGAAAACTGCAGGACAGTGGCCCTCGAGGACTGGAGTTTGAGCCCCCTGCTCTAAGGGCAAACACTGGAAAACCAGGATGTTCTCAAGAAATGGTCTGCTCTGTCCCGTCTTCCCTTCTTGCTCCCTCCAATCCAGTCTGTCGTCCAGGTGGACATCAATTTATATTCCTCCCCCTCCACTTCCTTCTTTGTCATGATGGAGGTTGTGTTTGACATATTCCTGCTCTTCAGAAACCATCCTGACTCTATAACTCTTCTAAAAATCTTGGAAATTTGATTTTAGCCTAGCAAATGAGGTGTTAGGTTGAAATGTTTTTCTGTGCTTGTTTTGTGACTTCCTGTCTGAGGCATCGTCAGGCGTTTAGAGTCATTTTGGTAGGTCTTCTGTTTTTGTGAATAATGGCTTTCTTCATTTTTCACTCACATCTCAAACTCAGAAATAGCTTTGTAACCATTTCCAGGCTCAGAGATGTTAGTGGTTTCTTTTTGGTAGTAACCAGACCTGAGTGTTGCAAGTCAAATTTAACTCAGTATTCCACAATCTGTTGTTAATTACGGTCTGTTCATGATTGAACTTTTTCACAATTGGTCAGTTTATTCTTTTATTGCAATAAGTGAAATCACGTGAAAACAGCTTTTTGTATTTGTCTTATTTGTGACAAAAATAAAAAAGATAATAAAAGCAGGTAAATCAGTTTTAAAATTCTGCTTTTATTGTTTATTTAAATTATTAATATATAACATAAGATATTAGCAAACTTGGGGCAAACTTGACTTGGTTGATTTTTGATCAGGGGGTTCTTTCTTGATCGCCTCCTCTATGATGCATAGATGTCGTCAGTTTTTTTTCCAAACAGTTTCTTTATCAGTGGAGACTTAAAATTTTGGTTCCTGAACTTCCAGTTTATTTGTTTTTTTCACCAGTGGGCTGCAGTTTGGGTCCTGGTCCGCCTCAGTGTGAAGAGGTGCTGGTGAATACTACATAGCTGGTTTGAACAAAGCTGACGCCATCTGGGTCAGTTTCTCCAGCTGAGTTTTTCCCTGGCTCCTAATTGAAGGCGAGGGGCAGCAACATCAGGCTGATGTTGTTGGAGACGACGGCGGAGCAGCAGGATCCATGACTGAAATGGAAAATGGAAGTGTTGAGGTGTAACAGGAAGGCTGAAGGTCAAGAGAAGGTTGAGTGGTTTGTGGGTCTCTGGGAAGGAGAGGAAGATTCTGAATTTGTTTTTGAACTGAACGTGTTCAGTTCATTTGCCAGATACATGATCTCTGCTTGAAACCTGTGAACTTTTTTATCACTGACCATAGTTTATTATTCTTCTGATGTAGCTTGTTCCCCAGCTTTTCTCTCTGCACGTCCGTTTTCCTTATCTTGACTTTGGGATGTTTTTGCTCACTCTTCAGTAATTTCCTGTCTCCACCCTTGAAGCCTAGTGTTTTGTTTGTTCAGGTCACCACTGACCCAGAGTTTATTGGGATTTACCTCAGTGTCATGGTGGGGAAGGTTTTGTCCACACTAAAGTTAAGTCAGTTCTGGCATTAATATCCTTTCCAAATGGCTTCTGTCTCTCACCATTCTTTTAAAGGAGGAGTATTATACGTATATTCCCAGCCACATACTGCTGTTTTATAGCACAATCAGGTCACTGTTTCACCATCAGTTGATATGAATATGCTGTGTATATAAAACATGATATAAAAGAAATTTAACTTTGTAATTTGACCACTTGAAATGGGGCCTCTGCCTCTTTTAGAAATGTCTGCTCTTTCCAACAATCTGCCTTCAGCATGTCAACACAACAATGACAACTAACTGAGAAGTAGTTTGTCTGAAAAGCTCAGCAGATCACCAGGTTTGCTAATTGCTGCTGCTAGTCTAGAGGAGCTGAGAGGGAATAAACATGCATGACAAGAATCAAAGCAACATTCCAAAAAATGTATGTTTTTGATGAGGGAATAACATTATAACATGATGTAAAGTCTAAAAAAGTAAATTTTACATAATACCCCCCTTTAAATCATAAGTTGAATCTGAAAAAGAAGATTCAACTTCAGAAATGCAGAGAAAGACAAGGTTTTGATCTGCCTTTCTATGAATAAGTTTTGCAGATGAATGGTATGCATCATTAATGTCTGCATAAGACAAATGCAAAGATTTATAGTCTTTGATAAAACCGTTGACATTCATTTTAAATGTTAAAGTCTTACAAGAGACATGCTGTTAAAATCTCCATATATTGTCACTATTGTTATTCACAGGCTTTGGTTTCAGAGATAAAATCCTGCAGTTATATGAAGCTCAACAGACTGTATTCCCGATACTGTGACTGAGTGCTTGTCAGCGCTCGAAGTTCATCCATCCTATTTGCTAAAGATCTCACATTCCCCATAATAAATAATAAAAAGAGATTAACTGAACTTCCTCGTTCTCTCCCTCTATTTTTCTGCTGCTCTACATCCACAAACCCTGTTCAACCTTTTAGGGATTTGGGATTGCAATTTAGGTATTTCTTGAGCTTTTGAGGTGCTTGTAAACAACTCTCTTGTTGATAATGGCAGGTGGTAAAAAGTTCTCAAAAAAGAGAAAAAAACACAAACATAACATCCAAAATCAGAATAAAAACAGCAATGCTTCAACAGAAGATGGAAAAATCTTAATGATAAACAAAGTAACTGCATCATGCCGCCATTTTTTGCGCTGCTATGCAAGAAAGCCACTAAAAATATTGTTCATATTTAACTTAAGAATAAGAGCCTCAAGTAAGACCTTTAGAAAATCCTTCACAATTTCGTTAATTTGCATTCTCCTTCATCCTTCACTTAGAAATGAGCTTTGTTCCTGTTTCATTATGAAGAAAGTGTTGTTGGGAGATAAGTGGGTGGCCTGCATGCTGCATTACACCTAAGAGGCAGCACAGATCAGATTAGATCGCCTCATAGCAGAGAAGCGGCTTGTTGCTGTGTGTTATTATGACCAGATGCAGAAATCTGATTCAATAACACGTGGCTTTTATCAGCATCACCCTTGAGAAATATGAATTTAAAGGCTTTTTATTTCCTCCCATATCTCACAGCGCAAGTCAACAAGTGACACGCCTATCGGTGCCCGAAAGCGATTACGGTTGGGATGTTAGGATCGTCATTACAAAACAATTTCAGAGAAGAAATGTCTGTAGAACCATAAATCTGTCCTTCACTGGAGTGTGTGTGCTCTGCTTCTGCCATCTAGTGGTGACACAGGTTGATACTAGTGTAATATTGTGAATTTTCTGATAACATTTTAAAGATAATTTAAAGTATGTGCAGCCGTGAGATGATCAGTTTAGATATGAAAACATAATTTATTCAAACAAGGTTACATAATGAGTGCTGTCTCTACTCGGCAGTAGATACATTTTCTCACTTGCAATATTTATTTCTTTGCTACTTTAATTTTTTATATTTTTTTTCTTTGTTTCATTTTTTGGGGGGGCGGCTAATATTTACTGTGTTAATAAGCGGTGTAAAACAGATGTGGGCAAAAAACCTCTAAAACTGGTTTATTAAAAATGCATGAAGAAAATTGTGCATTTAGATAATCTGTTTTTTCTCTCTTTATAACACAGATATTCAGATTTAATGCTTGTAATGCAGATAATTTACTAAATTCTACCCAACAGGCACATTATCACTCCTTAAAACTGAATATTTACGCAGGAAAAAACAACAATCTGCCTGTATGTATCTACAATTTGTTTCTATGGAGAAAATTAAATTATGACATGTAAAATTAGTGCCACTGTACACAAAAAACCCCAGCTTCACTTCAACTTCCAGCTGTAACTTTTGCATTATTCACTGTAGAAGGCAGATTGTGTCTCTGCGGTTTGCAGGATTACAAGCCATGGAGACTACTTTGCCATGTTTGATATAATACTGTACATTAAAAACTAATTTTCCTAAAGGTACCAATAAATGTTAAGCACCTGCTTCTTCACTTAAACAAATGGAAAAGGTTGCATAGTTGCACCATTAAAAGACATATTTCCTAGAAGATAAAAATGAGTGGGTCTTTTAGATCCTTTGTGCTGACTTTCATTATTTCAGTACTACACAATTATGGCAGACCCAAGCGCTGGCAGTAAAATCTCTTTAGGGAGAAACGTTTTAGCACAAAATGTTCTTAAAAGATAATAAAGAAGAGAAATCTCAGCCAAATGGTTAAATCAAAGTTATCAGAGCCGTTTCAGTGGACTTTGGTTAAAACTGTGAAGCTGCAGTATGTAACTTTTACAAAAATATGTTTTTTCCATATTTGTTAAAACTGTCACCATGTCGAGACAGTTTGGTATGAGACAAATAATCTGTAAAACAATAAAACTCCTCCAGCTCCTACCTGAACTACTGTTGCTTTGTGAAGAAATTGCTCACGATCAAAAACAACTAATCAGAGCCAGGAGGAGGGGCTTAGTGCTGTCAATCAATACTACTCAATGTGTTAATGGCAGAGAATCAACTTACTGTTCCAGGAAAAACGTTTATGCGCCATCGTCAGTGGTGATGCTAACTAGCATTAGCATTTGTCGCAGGCTATATTGTGGTGAATCAGCTGTTGCATAGCAGTGAACAAAGGGAATGGGATGAGCTAAAGCCCTCCTCCTGGCTCTGATTGGTTGTTTTGGATTGATTGTAAAAACAAAATAAATTAATAAATTCTAGGATTTTTTTTTCTAGGTGATCAGTTGTAATTTTCTCCAAATACAAAGTTATTTGGAGAATACATCAGTAGTATTAGTCTTTAGGGGTTACTTGATGTCACTTTGTTTTTTTACCTGGAAGAATAGAAGGACATTCCTGAGTTGCTTTTTCGTTTGTCTGCCATATTGGATTTAACAAATATTTTCTTGCACTTGCAGTGGATGGCCAGTAGTTGGCAGTGTATTGTATGATGCGCTAGTGTCCACTTCAGTGGTCTGTGTGCTTTTGTAACATAAAAATACTCAAGAAACACAAGAAAATGGCTTTTAGATAATTCTCCACTGCAGTGACTGCTATACATGAAAGGAATATATTGTCACAACATAATGATCAAGTTAAGAAATATGTAAAAAATATAAACATATTTTAGAAAAGTTACAATTAAAGATTAAAAAAAATATTTCCAACAATACTAACTTATAACCAGGTTCTGTAAGAACTGCGGTGTTTTTCTCCAGTGAGATAAAAACGTCACCATCACAACTCCATCTGCAGCTGAGTTATTACCTCATTGGTAACACCTGTCATCATTAGCTTCACATCAACATGAGCAAAGCTGAGGGAGGCAGCCGTAATGGACTGGTTCAACTGTTTATGCAATAAATCAAGGAGCCATGAAGATGAAACAAGGTTAGATGTATTGATCTCATCCTTTTTAAATCTAGAAAGAAGTATTTTAGGATGCACTCTTCTCACTGTTTTTAGGAAACCAGCTTTATCTAATCGACAGCGAAAAATGTTTCTGATTCAAAGTCTAAAAAGTGGATGTACTTAAAAACACACTCACAGCCAGACGTATTACGGTGCAAGGCTTCAACCTTGTAACAATTTATAGTTGAACTGAGCTTGTCTTATTCTGCTCAAGCATGCCCTGTTTTAGCCTTAATTTTAACATCAGTCTAAAAAATTGAAGGTTATAGTTTACAGGACGAAACTAAAACATTTTTCATTGCTGAAGTTTTATTTCCCACTCAATGTAGACAAAATGTCAGTCATTTGGTACATCAGTGCAGCAAATTATTATTCCTTTTTCCTGCTTTCTTTAAATTTCAACAAATACTAGAAAGAATCTATTCTTCAATTGTACATTTTGAAAGATGTGGGACTTCGTCTTGAAATGTGGGGAGACTTTAAATGGTCCAAAGAAAGACAAATGGGTTCCATATCCAGAGGCAATTCCTTTCCTTTCCAGCTGAACTGATTCCTATTTCTCTCTCTTAAGCTGAGATACAAACTAGAATGACTCATTTAGACACTCTGCTGTCCAAAAAGTACATTCATAATTAATTCAGACTCTGCTATAGTCTAATAAATCATCAGTATGAGTCTCCACTAAGGGTCAAATGAGTTCAGAGTCTGGCATCTACCACCAGCTGTACTTAAAATGTTAGAAACAGTATGAATCAAAAAGACTAGAATGGAAACTTAAACTGGAGATGTTAATTTTAGTCATCAATTTTGATTTCTTTTTTCTTTTTTTACAGGGAACATGTTTATCTTTACAGCTGTGATTCATTGGTGCCTCATGCTACACGACGCAACGCCAAATATGTGAGTAAAAAGCCTTGTTATTTATGTCTGACTGAATGATTTGTTGCCTTATAACAATACAAATAACACTCAGTCTCTGCACATAGTCTATATGGAAATAAATAGGTATGCCTTTTAAAACTCTTTGCTTTCTATGACCTACTTATTGTGGTGCATGAAAATGCTCTGCTCAGATTAGTTTCTAAAACAGCATTGCTGTTCTAAGCCCTGAATACTGGAACATAAATAATGTGACCTCCACCTAATCTCCTGCAGGTATTAATTTTTTTATTGAACATGTCAAGAAATTCTCTGACATGTGAATCATAACAGGAAATAACACACAGGTTGTGTTCAAAAATATTAAACATCACTAAGTGATCAGTTACGGTTTTCTAACAAAAATATTTTTTTTACACGGTGAATAATTTCACTAGTACAGTAGCAGAGCAAACAGTCATGCATGCATCCCCCTGATTCTGACATCTATAGGTCTTTCTCTTGATTGAGTCATCATGTATAAACTGTTGTATTCTGTCATGTTATCTGTATTATAAATCATAATATAATGTAAAATACCAATGGATTTAGTTTCTTTTGACTGACGGTCAGTTCTAAAAGATTAGATGACTCTTTTATTCATTAATATTCTTGTTGCCTGTCAAATCTGAAGCTCCACACTAAGAAGTGAATCAGTTAACTTTTTGGTAAAAAGTTGCTTAAGTTGCTACCATGTAGAGTCATCACAAAAAATAGTCTTTCTATAAAAATAAGTCCTAAGAAACATATTAGTTTGATTTATGTCAGATGTTGCGTTCAGTTTCATCTTTCTCTTTCTGATGTAATTTAACATTCAGTCATTTTACAGATGAGGACAGATGTTTTATGTGCTTGCTGCGGCCTCCATAAACATGAACAAGCTTGTAAGTTATGCCATATTTTGTTCATCCGTGATGAATGGGGATCAGTTTCCACCCTCGGCACACCTTCAAATATAACGTGGCTCCATTTTCTCAGCAGAGCAGCTTTGGTAATTAGAAAAGTAGTTACACACTTTAATTGAATCTGCCAACTGCAGAGTCTCAGGAGTCTCAGGCTGCCTGCAGAAGTAAACAGTTAGTTTTAATGGTGGATCTTCCATTACTTAAAAGCGGCATCGCAGGCACAATAATTGGCTTCTTATCTTTTTAATTAAAAATATTTTTATAATGTTTACTGGAGTAAAATAAAAATAATACTTTTCCTGCTATCTTAGTCTTCAGTTAACATCCTGCCTTGGGTTTTAGAAGAAAGCTAATTTGTGTGAAAAGCACACTGAACAAAAGTTACTGTAAATGTTGAATTATTAATAAAATTTGGGGTAAAGTTTGCACTTTTTAATCTGACACTGGAATGTTTTATTGGCTTTGTATCATAGGTTTGGCTTGTTGCACTCTGGTTTGTTTTAGAAAACAAGAGTCTAGTCATTCAGTCATTAAGTGCTATAACTATGTCTAGCAAACATTGATGTTTATATTATTGTTTGCACAAACTTCAGTGAATGATTAAATCAAAGAAGTAACAATGTAAATTCTTCTTCCTGTGTGACATTATACAGTTTGCATTTCCACAGCTAGATGTCACTAAATCTCTGCTTTGCACTTATAAGTTAATTGCGGTCAATATTCTCAGTATCAACCTGCAGAAACACCAAAAAGCTGACCTTTGACCTATGAGGGCAAATTTACAGTTTATGGCAAAAATATTTAGACAGTAAAGATTGCATTTGAAGAAAGAAAGGTTAACATTGACTGGCTGTTGTTTTGTATTGAGCATTTCAAAGTCTTTGCCAGGTTTCTGTTTGTTTCCAGTTTGTCACTCTGACATTAATCCGTCCTCGGGGCCAAATATCAGCAGAACACAGACAGAGGAGATAACTGACGGAGGGACAACTCTTAAAACCCAGAGCCAAGGACTTCTGGCAGGGTTTCTGATGCACTTGACTGCACTGGAGTCTATAATGGTGCCAAGGTAAAAGCACACATTAAACATTATGACGCTAAAATCTCTAAGGAAGCAATAACAATAATTAAAGTTTGAGTCAGCTTCCTTTATTATGGCACTTTGTACATGACAGGTTACAAAGTCAACATTCTCGGTTTAGTTCACATAGCTCAAACTCCGTCACATGTGACAAAAACAAGTTAACAAATATGATCTGGAAAGTGTTTGATGCTCACATTCAAC
This sequence comes from Xiphophorus couchianus, assembly GCF_001444195.1. NCBI lineage: Eukaryota > Metazoa > Chordata > Actinopteri > Cyprinodontiformes > Poeciliidae > Xiphophorus > Xiphophorus couchianus. Next base: position 5,394,615 of record NC_040243.1, read on the forward strand.
ACAAAATGTGTTTATTCCTGATCTGCGTTGTCAGTAGGTTCAGATCTTTCAAGTTTTAATATAGTACTGGCATGCCAAAGAAAACCTCATAGTTGCTACAAACATTCCTCCCCTCTTGTCCTATTGTGTTTAAGCTTTGAAAAAAAAACAAAGTCCACTGACGTTCTGCATAAAAAGTTCTTCAATTCAAACATCTGTTCTCCAGCCAAAAATACAGATATATTCAAGAAACTGTACAAAATCCATTCCGATTTGCAAAACAGGGACAACATTAACGTATGTTGACACACACAGCAACATCCATCCACAGAAAATGTGTGCACAATGTTTTTACAGTCAAAATGACGAAGGTAAACAGGTTGCATTGAAGTGCTACGACGTCTTTCGTTGGCACACCAGGAGTAACATTTACAGTTTTTACATCTGAGAGTAAGTAAACTGTCGACATGCATTTTCTAAAACCAACTCAGCAAAAAATATCCCTGCATTCCATCTGGATATTTCTTTAATTAGTAGCTTAGTGATTAAGCTGTATCATGACTTGTCAGATGTCTTTCTCTTCTGCAGTTTATTGTGCGACAGGCTCTTGTTCTGTACATGATGCATGAGCAGCAGGAATAAACTGGAAGCATTTAGCAGCTGCTGTTTAGTAAAGCTGTAGAACTAAAAAAAAATCATGCTACTAAAAGCTGATATGTTACTGTAAAGTTCAACGGTGTGAGGAATAAAATTGAACTTGTGCAAATTAGGTAAATGGTACTTGGACTACAAACTTGTCAAAAAGCATTCTACATGCTGTAAACTTTAGCAGAAGAAGACTTTTAAAAGGAAGTGATCTAATTTGAGATGTTTGTCTTTCAGGAAAACTGAGATATCTTCATCTGCTCTTCTGTTTGGACGGGAATTCAGTAAGTAGAAATTCTTCTGAATCTACACATAATTTTAAAAAAGAGTTGGTAATTACGAAACCAAATATGCAAAATGTGACATGCAAAACTATTTATTACTTTGGGAAGTTAGGCAATCAAATGGTCAGCCTTGCTGCAAAACTGAGGTATTTCTTTGACTTCGTCTGCTTGTGGTGCTGCTGTAAATTAGATGGCCCTAGTTCAGTAAACTCTTGGGTTGGCCACCAGCCTGGGGGTGTAGAGGTATTGGCTCATGAGAAAACCAGTGCAAGGATTGGCTGCGTCAGAGGATTTTCCAGGGGTTTGTGGGTATTGTGTTTAGGTCCGCATCCAGCTCAGAGGCACCCAGAAGGAATCGCGCTCCAATCTTTCCAAAATGCCGCGCAGTTCAGCGCAAGCACTGGCCGAGTCCTCCTTGATGAGGATGCGGTCTACCAGGTGTCCGTACTGCTGGTCGATCTGAACGGCAGACTGACGCATTTCCTGCAGATCTTCATCCTGAGGGGAGGAAAAAAATAGCAGTGGTACATACTCAGCAGGACTGAAATTAGACTTGCGTGACTTTAGGCTAAGTTAGGAACTTGGATTTTAAACATTCCTGCCAACGAGTGATTCAATCAGCTGCTGAAAGTAATGAGTCGACAGAAAATCCTCTACTAGTGAGGAATTAATTAATCATGAGATCTAGACTGGATTAAGCAAAGTGTGCCACGATGATGAAAGTACATAACATCTAAAAAAAATATCTAATCTTTATTTTACCAGAACAAAACAATCTTTTTCAAGGTAGTCCTGACCAAGAGTCAACAAAAAATACAATACAAACATTTTGTCACTTGAGGAGCTACTTTTAGGACCTTATGAAATCCATTTTCTATTTTCTTCTGCACTATTAATTTATTTGAAACAAATATAGAATTCAGAAAAATAAAGGCAAAATCCACTAACTTCAGCCCTCTACAGTTGCTTATAAAGGAACTCCTAATAAAATTAGTCTATTGTAGTTCAGGACATTTTATGTAGTTTAGATCTGTATTTAAATGCTTACTATTTGTACAACAAGTGTATGACTTCAACATTCTCTTGTAGATTAAAAATACCACTGCACATTTGTGTAAAACATTACATTTGTTTTCTTTTATGCAAATCAGTCTGTGCTGTTTTTATTCACTTGTCAAAGTTATAAAATGTCCCTTTTGTCTGTCTAATCAAGTGAAGAATGCTGTCCAGCTTATTAAAAGGATGTCTGAATATGAGCAGTACTCACCGTAAGACGCCCGTGTTCGCCCCCTCCTGGTGAGGTGGCTGCACTGCGGCGACGCCGGCTCTCGGGAATTCGTGGTTTGACAAATATAACATATGGCTTGAACTCTCCAGTTCGTAGTCTCTTCAGCGCCTGCAGGGGAGACAGATTTACACACAGAGGTCAGGAAGAAGAGGCAGATTGGCAAAGTCGAGAGGGAAATGTCAAACTGTTTGCTGAACACATGTAACAAGACTGCAGCATGTAACTCATTTTGACATGTTATGATAGAATATTTTGGTATCTGTTCTGAACATTCAAAAATAATAATAAAAAAAGTCTTCTCACCTCAGGCTGCACATCAACTATACACATCTTATTCTTGGCTTGAACAGAGCGGATGGCCTCTATACTGGTGCCATACTGGTTTTCCTTGTACTCCCCATGCTCTATAAATCTATGGGGGAAAAAAAAGAATAGATATTTTACCCAAAGTAGATGACTCTTCTGGTTTCTTCCATTTTTATAAATTCAGATCAGTTGGACAAAGAAGTTGAAGTGAACAGCTAGGTTGAGAAAAGCTAAAAAACATTTCTTCTAAACATTAGATTGTGGTAAACGATCTTATGAACCTTTACACTGTTGCTATGTTTGCATTGGGTGGATATTAAAGAAGCCAGTGGAGGAAGTGACGCTCTGCAAATGATCATCCTGTGAAAAACGTACCAAGTATATAAAGTCATTTTCTCAAATAACGAAATTAACAAATTCCCTGCTGTTCTGCTTAAAAGATGGAAATGTTTTATGAATTTAAATCAAGAACATTTCATGTCTGAGTTTGTGAATAAATCAAACAAGCTGTGCTTTTAACTTGAGTTTTTTTTGAGAGACATCTCTGCAGTCACTGTTACAACACTGAAACAAACATGAACAGATTACGCCCTCTGTACACAAAGCTAACATAACTAATCACCACGGTAGCACACACACTCATTTGCTCAAGTCGTGACCTGATTCTAAGACATATCTAATATTTCTTGACTTGTTTACATTGCAGGCTTACATCCCAATCTCTAACATGTACTGAGAAACACTGGTAGTCAGCAACTGATGTAAAAGGCAAAAATATTATTGTCTAAATGAAAACATGCTATGAATGCTATTTTTTGTCTTACTTTGAACAGAAACACTAAATCAGTAAATCAATTGCTCAGCAGGTTTCAGATGAGCCTCTGCTGGGAGAAGGCAGAGGATCTGCTGCAAATGTTTTGAACATACAGTATTTCAAAACACTGAGGTGGTTTAACTATGAAGCAGTTTTTATTCTTAATCCACCTCAAATGTAAACATCAAAACAGCCTGAAGGTTTATAAAATAGCATTAACCTGACAGCAGCAGCCATTCTGAGATTGGAGTTGTTAGTTTTGGTCCCTCTTAGATTAATCAGCTTCAGCCCTTACCTAGACTTCATGGTATTCCTTAACTGTATGTTAGACATTAACTGCTTAAAAAAATGTAATAGGGACCAACTTAAAAAATAGAATCACAAATGTTTAAATAAAAATCCCCGATGCAGGAAAAACCTACTTGTTGTTTAAAGCGTCTGCATCAAACTGCTGTTTGGTGACAAAGTGATACTCCACTCCGTCCTTCTCATGAGGTTTCTTAGGCCTGGTAGTATCTGTGTTAACATTGAAAAAAGAAAAAGGAACATTTCGCTTGTCGTTTGATTCTGTTACACTGCAGAGTAAAAATGCTGACAGACTTACGTGGAACAGCTACAGCATAACGATGTGGGTTTTCAGCTATAACTCGCTGCTTCAGCTCATTGATTCGTGCCCCAAGCGAACCTTGGAGAGAGATATCGAGGAGAACATACTCTGATAATATTTGGATGTCGTAAATGAAGATTGCGTCTGCTTTTAGAGGCTCTGACTTACCGATCAGAACCACCAGCCGCGGCCTCTCACTAGACCTGTGCTGGTAGCGGGTCACCTCCTCATAGGTCAGGAAGTCCGGCTCTCCGATCTCCGAGTCCTCTCCGGACGATCCCTGCCGATCCTTACGACTCAGCCGGAAGCTTCTCCGTAAACCAGCTGGAGCAAGAATGAGCAGCTCTGCTCAGCTGGAGCACACACACCACTCCTCACACACAGCCTGAGCATGTGCATTACGAACAATCACAGCATCATGCATTATCAAAACATTTGTCGAGGTGCATATATGCCCGATCAGAAGAAGTTATTAATGGTGTGAATTTTGAGATTTCATGCTACAGAGAATTGTATTACATGCAACTAACAAAAACCTGGTTTCTGGTTTGGTTTCTTGTAACAAAAACATTTCATTGACAATATTAATATCGGTCAGATTTTGTTCAGGACATGCTGCTTTGCAAGAGATTACAGTGCTGAGGCAGGACACTGAGGACAGCCTGGCCCAGGGAGACCCCGCACTGAAACACAGGGACTAACCGCAGGGTCTCCCACGGCCAGAACGGTCTGGCCCCCCTGCCCCCTTCAGATGATTGAGCCGGCCACTGTACCTGAATAAAATTCCCAGGAAAACACCTGGCCACAGGAGGGCGCCACTGCTTTACACTTAGAAGAGACTATAACCGGTGTTAGAGCATCACACAACCCAGCCTCACACCTCCACATAAAGGTGAACGAGCAACAAACGTGCCTGGTTGAGTGTGCAATGCGTCCAACGCAGGAGGGCCCTCGTGAGGGTGGGGGAGGATGTGAAGGGGAGCTGGTTCTAGGGAGGGGAGGAAAGGGTGGAGCAGCGCACTGACCACAACAACAGGGGCAGTTAGCTAGAAGCAGGGCAGAGGGAAGAGGGGGAGTTCAGGAGGATCCAAACACTGTGAGGCAAAGACAGCGGGAAGAGGAGGGAGGGTTTACGGCTTCAAGCAGGTCGACTGGAAGCACAAATATGGGTTGTAAAGTGTTTCATGTCACAGCAAATGTGTGGCGTCAGGCTTTCAGCTGTGTTTAGGTCACGCCGTGTGCTCAGCATCATTCGGGCAGCGGGGCAGGGCGGGAGAGCAAATGACGTTCAAGTTTCAGAAGGGAGATGGAGGGAGGGGGGAGAGCTACAGAGGAGGCTAAAGCATTAGCTCCACAAAATCACAGTAAGGAAAAGACTGCAACTCCATCATACATACCTATAGCCTGGCTTTCTGTTTTGAATACATGAAATGTAACAATAGTGCATTATTTTATGGAGAAAAAAAACTAGTTTTCATTTTAGAATTTAGCCTGGTTTCCAGAAAATTAGAATATTAGTAAATGAACCATTTCTTGATTTGGCAAAAAGGGTCTGCGCTTCCCCACCTGTATCCAACCCAGGCAACTTAACCTGAGACTTAAAAATTAGGACCCCTTGAAATGTTTTTACATTTTGTCACATTATAAACTCTTAATCAGCCTAAAAAAAAGTCATTTTGACCCCAACCCAAAGCCCAGAGGGGAGCAGCGCACAGCCAGGCTGCAGCAGGCAAATAAAGCAGAGGAAGAGCAAGTTGGAGAAAGATGTCACACTCTCACCTATGTACTGTCCATTGAAATAGCCCTCACAGTCACAGTCCTCTGTTGGGAGGCAAGCAAGGTAGAGAGGGGGGGTAAGCATTCTGGGTAAGAGACCTGGAAAAATTAAAGAGAGGATGGAGGGAGGGCCGAGGGTAGAGGAGAGGCATGGCCCAACAGGAAGCAGACAGGGAGACGGCAGGTGGAGAAGCAACGCTGCTGGAGGAATGATGTATTGATCTGATATCAATATTTCTATTGGTCTTGATAATGAAAAGAAATCTTGATCAGATATCATGACAATGTGCCTGATTCAGAAAGGCGGATCCATTCAGTCTAATTCTAAGCTTTGTGCTCTGAGTGACGTAATTTTTTATTTTTATTTTCACTTTTCTGAACCATTTCAAAGATTTGTTGCAGTTTTTTACTTGTTTGACCAAAACCTGTTGTTTTTGTCAGTTTCAGTTTCTTATTTATTTTACATTGGATGTTTTTTTTACTCCTAACTGAACAAATTAAAGCTGTGTTGTTTTTACATCTTTGATTCAGCTGTTGATTTATGTAAGTATGCTGTACCGTTGCTGAATTGTCACACAAATGTATATTTCACTACATTTATGTCTGTGTTTAAAAAAAGAAACGTTTTAAGTCGATTCAGCAACGTTTTTCTCCATTGGCCAATACTAAACTGAAAATACTAAAAGTAGATCGGTGCATCCCTAGTTTAAGCTTGTTGCCTTTTTCTCATAAAATCTATACAAAACTCAACATTATTTACTGGAATTTTTTTTCTATCTACGAGAGTTTAGAAAACATGAAAAAGCTGAACACATGTTGCAAAATGGAAAATAAGAGAGTATTACTCAAAAGAGAACAGAATCTATTTTTGCCTATCAGCCTTTAACTTGGTTGAGCTCATGTCTCCAGTGATGCTTCTCTACCTGTGCTTCACCCGCTGCAGTAAACACAAGAATCTGCCCTGATGCTCCAGCAGCAGGAGGGGAGGAAATAAGCTCCAAGCTGCAGAAATCCCAATGCCTTTCACCCACACACACACACACACACACACACACACACACACACACACACACACACACACACACACACACAAACACACTCAACCTTTAAGGCCTCATGATCTGTATACATGTTGTGGATGGATGAGAGTGTGGCTGCACATTCACCCACCTTTGTCGCATCCTTCAGCTGATGCAGAATGCAGCAAAGAAGAATAAACAGGATTAAAGAAGGAAAAAGAACCAGATTTTATATACATGACTGCTGATAATGGGGACAGGGTTGAATGAGCTTCAAATACGGCACTAGGATGACATCAGAGACGAGAAGGGAAACACTAATTTTAAAAGCTTATGTCAGGGTTTGGTTGGATAAACTGAGCAGGAGGACTGGAGAGTCCCTGCAGGTTTGCTGCTGCTGCTGCGGCTTAAAGTAGAACAGTGAGCTGCATCCTGCTAAGCTCCTGCCTTCCTGCGGCCCAGGCCTAATCGGATGGCATACAGTTAATGCACCACAAAACAGCCTCTCAATGTTTGCATGTTGTGTACTGCATCAGGTGAGAAGTGTGGTATATTATTGATGCAGGGAACAGCTGCTGTTTTGCTGTCTGGAACAGCTTGGACTTGGCCAGATGAAGTGAACATTAAAGAGATTAATTCATATCTGAGATCCCTCCCCTCCTCCTCTACCTCATCCCTTTAAAAACATGCCTGCACCAAGGGATGAACAGTGAATGCTAATGGATCCAGGAACAAAGCCAGAAGAATGCCAATAAAAATCAATGAAGGTGAATAAATATCTGTTAAAGACATATTCTTACATTAGTGACAACAGAAGACCGGTGGGGGCAGCTGGTTGTAAACTGGGATTACGTAAAAATGTAGACTGCGAGGTGAAATCCTGAGAAGCAGAAACTTACAAGCAGGCTTTTTAGAGGATTTTGGATTCGGTAGTGTGCCCATTTTCATCCTGTAGGCCAGCCGCCTGGAGGGATGTGCAGCATAGAGCCAGAGAGGATAAAAGCAGGCGGAGAATCATCAGGGCAGAGACGAGAGTAAGCAGAAAGTAAGAGGGGATTGTCAAGAATACAAGACAGAGCAAACATTGACAGATTATGACACAAAGGATTACCAGATTCAGTAACGCAAGACAGCTGTATGTAATGTTTAGCAGTTAAATAGAACTAGGACAAAGCCATGTTTTTTATTTTTTCATGTTTTGCATGCGTGGAGCTCTATATCCTTTTAATCTTTTGAAGCTTTCTAGAAGTTTAACTTTGGAGTTTGGCTGATCCATAAATTTCCAATATTTACACAAACTATTATTTTTATTGTTCTCACTGTCGGTGTTTTAGTCTCTATATCATGAGGTTTATGCTTTTTTAAGACAACAGTGTTTAGATCTTTGCTTTATGACAGTTCAGTTAATGAAATGTACTGTCTTGTAGCTCAGCAATTTAAAGTTTTTACTCCTAAAAATAACTTTAATTTCATTAACTTGAATGACATGTCAGACAAAGATTCAGAATCAGCAATAATCTCAAAAGACTGTTTAGTATTGGGGACAAAATCTTAATTTTGACATTCCTACAAAGTATATCCCAGACATTTATGTCCTCTACTTGTCAACTGTCCTCATGTTTTTTTAAACAGAAAAAATAGTGAGAAAACTACCAAAGTCTAAAGAAAAACTTTCAGATAACATAAAAAATAATTTTTGGGGGGTTCTTTAACAAAATATAATTTGTCTTTATGTCCTTGTAGATACTGCTGATCATCTGTCAGTATGAGTATTTCAGCAAAAGTCGAGTATTTCCTCAAACAGAGAAATGCGCTCTAAAACCCACTCAGTAATTTCCTATTACAAATCAAAGCTTATGCCAGTATTCTCGTTGTTTAATCCCTAAGATTAATGTAAACTCCACATATGTGCATTTTCTTCTCCACATTCCTGTTTGTTGTTAATCCAGCCATGGCTGCAGTTTGGCAGCCACCTCCCAGCTGAGATCATCTCACTGGTGGATTATGACACTCAGTATCAGCATGTGCCCGTTCAACGCTGTATTTCTGCTTATTTTTTTCCCCCACTTCTCTGATGCTCCATCTAATCACAGCTGACCTCTGTCAGCGGAACGCATGAACGTGGATTTGAAGGGATTACAAACGACCGAATGAAATAAACGGGTGATGTCCGGGTGAATCCGTCAGCGCTGGAGCTGCTGGACGTTCTCACCTCTCCTGGAACTGTTTAGATGGGATGAGTCCGGCCCGCAGGTTGCTGTCTCCCACGCGTTTGGCCTGCCACCACGTGGGGTCGTCCTGCGTCACAACCTGCAGGATGTCGCCCCGTTTGAAGGGAAGTCCCGCTTCCTGGCAGGGGGTGGCCTTGTCTTCCAGAGGGGTGTAGTCAAACAAGGCTCTCATGTAAACCTGTGGTAGAAAATCACAGAACAGTTTTAATGAGCCCAGGTGTTTTTAAGTGGTCCTAATAAACAGTGTATTATAAATAAAAGTACATGCAGATCCAGTTGGACATGTTTTCATCTCACCTTGCTCTCCCTCAGTCTGTCCTCCTCTTTGATGGCTGGGATTATCTTTAGAGTGATGGAGCCCTGGGACTGGGACTAAGTCACAAAATAGGAGGGTTAGAACTGCAGCTGGATGCTCAAGACAGAAAGACATGAAGTTTAGTTGTAATTTATTATTTTGGATCAAAATTTAGGGTCAATATACTTTTAGTGAAGTATCTATAATTCCTAACAGTGACGTTTTGCAAAGAAATTCTATCTTTATTTTGATTTTCTCTGTAATTTGTACTTGTTATATAAAGTACTTATGGTAAATAATTGAAAGCAGTAACTTCCTGCCTGAATTTAACTTCCTTGGTGAAAATTTTTACAAGAATGTAAAAATGTATGTGTGGTCTTCTTACCAACAGCTGACTAATCTCGTCGGGTCTTTTGTGGATCACTGAAACTCCATTGACTTCCCTGAGTTCATCTCCTACATGGACCAGACCTGTAAGAGGCAGAAATGGGTTAAAAAATAATAATAATAATAATAATAAACGTTCCCAGGGAGCTTCCAGTGTCGTTCATGTTGAGTCGTATCCTAACATCTGTCTGGTTGTCACAGCAACAGACTCCGGTGGTTTCTATCCTCCACATGAGATCTTTTGAGCTGCAGCCACAACAATGAAACCAAATCTGAGAGAAAATCAATATTCCCTCTGGTCAAAGAGGCTCAGAGAACACATTATTATACAGTCACACATGTATTATGTATGTATTCAGCAGGCAACACTCCTCAGCTCCTTTCTTAACACTAGCAACACGTTTTTAATGCTGGAAGAATTCAAGAGCATATTAAAATTTCATGGATATGGGAACTAATTGGTTGATGCACCCAGCATGCACTTGGGTCTGGCTGATATTTCATAAAGATCTTTTTAAGTGTGTATTGCGTGATGGATTCTGACTCATGGAGCGCTTTGTGTTTCAGCTACAGCTGCAGAACCTCTCATGTTTCTCCTGCTGCAGCATTTCTCTCCTTCCAACTTTGATCATTCTGTCTTTACAGAAACCAGCTTCTTGTTTTTCAGCCCTGATATTTCTGCATATTTGTTTTTTTTTCTTCTCTATTTCATTTTCTGTAAATAGAGAAATGCAGTGGTATTTCCCTGCTGATCAGAAACTCTGATCATCATCCTGCTTGAAGGGAGGCTCAGATACACAAGTACAGCTTTTATTTTGCATGTAATTTTTATTTATTGCTGTTTTTAGAATTTAAAACAAAAAATCCATCTCAGTATTTTGAAAGGAAGCATCTTTAAAACACACAGAGGAGCCTCATCTGTGCTTGGAAAATATGCCAACCACTGACTCTTTTACATAGTGTTTTCAGGGAAACTTGCCAAATAAACCCTGAAAACTGAAAAAAAACAACAAATATATATTTATTTATTTTCGGTTGAATTTCTCATTTTCAGTCCCATTTAATTTAGTCAGTTCTATCGAGCTCACAGAAAGTGAAAAGGTTTAGAAGCCAGACATTTGAGGAAAAAACTCAGAGGATTTGACAAACTAAGCAAAATAAACATGGATCAATAACAGCTCAGATTACTGAGCCTAATGCACAATCTTGTTCTATTTCTCGAAACAATGTAATCTACTTTTCTGAACAGCAGGAACATTTTTAATCTGTGATTGAACTACAAAAACATTTGAGTGTCTGTGTCCTTTTTTTACCTGTTCAGCAGCTACAGTACATTTGCATTAATGCTGTGAGTTTATTTGATATTTAAAAACATACATAGTTTCTTTGTCAAGATAAAATAATTTACTGATTCAAGATAAACAGGAAAAAAGTTGAATTTCAACATAAACACAACAAAAAGCACAATAAGTTATTATATGTCAAAAGAAAACTTTAAATCTTTACGTACCGCTTCGATCTGCAGCACCTCCTCTCATAATCCGCGCCACGATCACAACTCCTGTTGCCTCATCCCGTCTGATCGTTGCTCCCTGACAAAGAAACAAACGTTGACAGAAGGAAGCACCTTTCAGGTTCTTCATCCTGTTGCAACTCACCAGAGGCTCCTTGTTCTTCACCAGTCTGACAATCTTCACAGACTCCTCATCCAGCTCGTCCTCGAAGTCATCCGGCAGCGGAGGGAGCACGGGGTCAAAGTTCTTCTGGGCCACGGTGTCATGCACTGAGAGGACAGCCTGATGGGATTAAAAAAGAGAATAAACTCCTGCTGCTGAAATAAACTACAAGAAAGGTTATTTTAAAGGGGCAGTATTACATGTTTTCCAGGCACATAGTGCAATTTGCAAGTAAGTGTGTTACCTTGAGGTGTTGTAAGAATGTTATACATACAGAAAAAATGAAGAGTCCACTGCACTGAACCCCATTGAAAACCTCATGGTTATTCCACCAAATATAATTTCTGAACTTTTCCTGAGTTAAAACATTAGTGTTGTTGTTTTAAATGAACATAAACTTATTTTCTTTGCATTATTTGAGGCTTAAAAGGACTGCATCTTTTTTGTTATTTTCACCATTTCTCATTTTATGCTAATAAATACTAAATTTTTGCTTGGAATTTCAGAGACATGTTGTCAGTAGTTCATAGAATAAAAGAACAATGTTCATTTTACTCAAACATATACCTATAAAAAGTAAAGTATCAGAGAAACTCATAATTTTATGTTTTCTCTTAAATTTTTTCCAGAGCTGTACATCAAATATGACTTGAAAGAAATTTGACTTTATAATTTACAGCCTTAAAATTGGGCGTCTGTCTCTTTAACATTAATAGGATTAATGTTAAATGAGTAACAAATTATTCATTTGTCCACAAAGGGATATTTCAGAGTTTTGAAACCTTACAGAAGGATCACGGACTGGAAAAAGATGATTTTTTTAGGTACCTGCAGGTGAGACATTATTTTAATAGAAATTTTAAAGAGGTGTTGAAAAAAAGTGATTCAAGTTTCATGGGGGTATTTCTATCACTAATTAAGCTCAGATCGGACAGCAGAATTATCTCTAAGTTATATAATGCCATACAGCTATCTAAACATGAGAATACAGAATACATAAAGAGGAAATGGGAAAAGGAAATGAAGGTAATCATCTCACAAGAAGGCTGGGAGGAAATATGTCAACTGCAGTGGGTCTCGACCGGATCAAACACACGGCGGGAGTTTTGCTGGAAAAACATTGCACGATTTTTTGTTCCACCCTTTCAGAGACGATATCAAAACAACGGGGACGCCTGCTGGAGACTTTGCCAGTCTAAAGGAGCCAACCACTTCCATGTTTTTTGAGACTGCCAAGTAATAAAACCATATTGGGAAGAGTTCCACAAACATATTGAAAATATATTCAATGTAAACATTCCATTCAAATGTGAAACGTTGTACTTGGGCAACTTACAATTGGACACATGGACCAATAAAGACCAAAAACTTCTGACTATACTACTGGCAGCCAGTAAGAAAGCCATCACAAGAAAATGGCTAAAACCAGACCCACCCACTATCGATGAATGGATGTAAATTGTTTACCAGATTTATGTTATGGAAAAGATTTATTTTTCCCTCCAAGTTGAAAAAGGAAAGTTTTATAAGATCTGGACCAAATGGACTGAGTATGTAAAACCGATTAGATCTGACTTCATTTGATTGTTCTTGTGAATTATGTGCCCTGCCCTTGTATGTTCTTGTGGTTTTTATTGCTCGAGGTGGTGCAATCCCCATTATTGTTAAATTCTGTTCATTTTTGTTATCGTTCACAACTAAAATAGTAATAGTCTGTAAAAGAAAATACCAGAAAGGCAGTATGGACAAAAGCACTTGGACTTTCCACTTATATCCTCATGTACGATCTTAAATGGGTAAAGCTGTAATTAACGAATGTGATGGAAATCTGTCTGTCTAAATAAAAAAAAATAATTACAAAAAAAAAACTCCTGCTCTTTCTGAAACTCCGCCCTCTGGAAGTCATCTCAACGTCATCCTATTTTAACTCTTGAACAACATTTATACCAGCGTTGCACTAAGAAGTAGCTGGTATAATGAGTTCTGCAGGTGTTTGCTAATTGCTCCTGGCTAGTCTGAAGGAACTGAGTAGTGGAGTTGTGGGAGAGAGCTGCTCTGTGAGGTGGAAGCTCTGAAGCTTGAAGCCTCAGCTCTAAGGAGGAGCTGCGTCTTGAAGGTGGAGCTAAGGTCCACCCAGATGTATTGCACAGCTGAATGGTGAGATTAAAGGATTCCTCAAACATGCATGAAAGAATCAAAGCAACACTCCAGGTATGTTTTTTGATGTGGGAATAACTTTACAACATTATGTAAGGTTAAAAAAAGCCAATTTTACATAATACTGCCCCTTTGGATGTGTAAAAATGTAAAGTTACTGTTTTAGTTGCAGGTCCTTAAAGGAAGTTTCTTAAAATGGTAGCACAGTTGTTGGGATTTGAAAACAGAAGCTGCTGATTGTGTGTTTACCTTCAGATGTGGTGACATCAGCAGGTGCAGCAGTTCCTTCTCCTCTGTGCTCATTGGTCCAGTCTGCAGCTCCTCTGCCACCTTAGAAATTCCCAAAAACCTTTAAATCAGGTGTTGTAAGAGCTGAACACAAATGATGTTTCACTCAGCTTACTGTGGAGTAATTAGAGACTGCTACACAGACAAACAGACGGAAAGAGGAGTAGCAAATAACTGGGGTCAGCACTTTCCTCCCACTGACTTGAGCAAGAGAGGAGCAGGATGTTAGGCTTCATTAGAGGACCGTCAGGATGATTCAGCACATTTGGCAACATTAAAATTCATTTTTGAAACTTGCACTGTTTCTCCACAAGAGCTAACTCACAGAGGCTGAAAGCTGCGCTCAAGTGGGAAAATAATTTATGGAGTGTGTGAGATGAGCTTACATTTTCAGCCAGAGAGGAGGCGCTGTGGAGCACCGGCGTGGGGCTTTGCCTCTCGTACTGTCTCAGCTTCTCGTGAATCTGTGGACAGAAAAATATTTCCAGAGATTATTTCAGCAAGGCTGTGGGTTAAATTCTGATTGGCTATGGCACCCAGGCTAATTTAAACAAAGATGGGTAAAATATATTATTACAGAAGACACACCAGAAATTATGGAAAAGATAACATTTGAACAATATCAAACTACCAGTTTTATGTAGCTTTGGAAAAAACCTAGCACACCCTCTTTCCACATTTTGGAAGCTGATGAGTCCCATTTGGAAAGCTTAAAGCTGAAAACACTCATAAACCTATCTGCTGGGAAGTTACTAAAGGAAAGAGCTTCAATATTTTTTGTCCACCCTTTGGGGAAAAAATACTATTCCACTAGTCACCGCTTCGAACATATAAACCACAAACCATCAGTCCAATAGTGAGAATGAGGATTTTATCTGTTCAGGAGAAATAACTTTTCAACCCTGCAGGTCCTTTTTCCTTTAAAGTTAATAAAAGTGAACTATGTGGGAAAGAAAAAGGTAATATTGTGAAATAAGAATCAGTATTTTTCTTGTGCTCTTTGGGAAAAACAACAAACTATTTTTATGTGTTGGGAGCTCCATAACTCCCAACATGTCCTATTGACGACAGGAGTGTTATTAGACAACAACAGTATTGGTAAGGAATTAAACACAGTACATTCAGGAATGTTTGAGAACACATTAGTTCAAAAAAGTATTTGGACAAAATATCAAAAGTAATTTAAGGACTTTCACAGTTATTTACTCGGCAGGTTTTGCTCTCAACTCAAAAAGTAGTTTGTATAACATTAAATTTGCATTTACTGATTTTTTTCTAACATTTTTCTACAGATTTTCTGCCCCTCTTATAAATGTGCTCCACATTCAAAACTAAACTCTATCATAAAAAAGGAAATTGTCTGCTTTCCTATTGAATTCATGGAGTAAATCACAGACCTCCTCATTACATTCTTCTTGTTAGTGTTTCTAAGCCATTTTCATCTTGTTAGATTATTTTTATTGGCTCTGTTTTACATAAAAGTAGTTGCTTTTTTAAATGAATGGTTACCAGTGCAGCTTCTGTTGCTGCAGCAGTATCAGAACATTGGTGGGTAAATTCGTGATTTTGGAAATGTAATGATACCAATATGAAAGACGGAATCAGAGAAACGCCGGCATTATGGCTGACGTGGCCCCGGGTCTGTCGCCAGGTCCTCTCAGGTCTCCAGAGAACATAACCATCAGGATTACTTTCTACTCATGGCGGATCTAATTTTAGCTTTGGAAACCTCCTGGGATTTGAGGACCTCAAACAGCTGAATAAAACATTTTCACTGACGTAGATTCTCCTGACAGATGTTTCCTTCCTCTCAGTAATACCTGACTCAATGGACAAACTTGCACTTTCAGTCTACATTACATAGGACTGTGATCTAGAAGGACCATGCATTGAAAATAAACTTTTTAAAGAAAATTAATGAGATGGTATTTTAATTCAAAGCAAAAATAAAACAATACTATCTTTTTCAGGAGAATTTCTCACCTTCATGAGGTATCCCAAACTCCTCTCACTGAAGACGTCTTTGAGGAAGACCATGTCCTCTTTGTGGTTGGCATCGGGCCGCAACTGAGAGGTCAGCAAGGCCAGCGTTTCATGCAGTCCTGTGGAGAACGGAGACACATTGTGGACATGAACCCAAACAGACGGAGCACAGTACGGCACACCGGCTTTCGTCTTACCCGCTCCTGCTGTGAGAACCGGCATGACTTCTTTCATGTGTCAGTGAGGTGAGGAGGGGAAACCTGAGGGGAGGGAAGAGGAAAATATTAATCAACTTTTGTCTCACTCACACCTCCTTTGCATAACATTTAATTCATGTGCATTGACATTAGAGACCTGTTTCTCATATCTTCTCTCCTTGTATGTTTAGTTTTCCTTCCACCTCATCTGTAAAGATTTAGCAGTGGATGCTTACAGATAAAACTTGCTTTTGGTGCCATTAATCACAGACACTAATGCAAAGCTCTTTCAGCTTTTTCTGGAGTTAAAAACCTTTATGAAGCAATCACAGTCGTACACCTGAAAGGAAAGCTCCTGATTGGACAGAAAGGAGACTCAGTCTGCCTACAGAGCGAATCATCTTTACTGTATGTGGGAGATATGCTAGGAATGTGCTTCACCTCAAAGATTCAGTATGAAAAGTTCATTGCAAAACCACAAAATCTTACCAAGTATGTTTGGTCAAGTTTGTAGTGCAAATATTTTAATTCAATCAATCAATATAATAATCATAAATTCAAGCCAAATGAGTTTTATTATGTTGTAGAAACCACATATTTCTAAATAAAAAAAGACAGTTAGGAAACAACATGAGAAAAATACTGAAGCAGTGTCTCTGGATATCAGCCAGGGAATTAAAGCTTGGGTACAAACAAATCCTTTAAATGGATAATATAAGCAAACACTGACAAATTAGCTGCAAAGAGGCTTAAGGACAACAAAGTTTATATTTTGGAGAGGCCAGCACAAGTCTGATTTAAAGGGACAGTGTTATGAAAGAGCACAATTAGCTAAGAATGTTACTTGTATTTGGAATAAAAATGCTGTATATACCAAGCAAAACTTAAAATAAATTTAAACTTCACAATTTAATGCTTGAAAATTGGCCGTGGGGCAGACTGACAGGAGCGAGACTGCTGTTCGACCGTGTCCTCTGATCACCTCACTTGCAGCCAAAGTAGGTGAAGGACACAACGGCACAGTGACAGACAGATGGAGCGTGGGTTTGAACCAGCAACCCAGCGGGTACAGGATGTACTCCTACAGCCACAGCGGCTTCCTCCCATTTCTTTGTTTAGCAGCTAAAAATGCATAAAACTTTCTGCAAAGATTCAAAGTTTAGAAAGTAGTTGATTTTTTTTTTTTTTTTGCAAAAGCCAATGCAGCTCCTGAACTGAATGAGTTTCACTAAGAAACATGAAATGGTCATAATATTTGTTCTTAAATGTACCTGCAGGACCTTCAACACAAACTTTTTTGTAGTGTCATAAACCAGGACAGATGTAAGTGTGTTACCAGAGCAGAGTTGTATTCTTAGGGCCTTTAACCTAAAAACATCAACATGGATATGCAGCACAGCATGTTGAGGTATACTGATACTTTACAGGCAGCTTTTCTACATCAGGATTAAAGCTGCTAAAGCACAATACAGCTGGCATCTGTGATTGTCATGTCATGGTTGGACAGAAATCCACATCTACTCAATTCAAGTATTTACAGTATCAATATCAATTCAAAGCAATATTAACTATTCAAATTGTTCAAGGCGTGAAGAAGAATAAAAATGCATTTCAGGCAACTGCCTTATTTTCAGTTTTATTTTTGCCTTTGTTCAGGATTGAGGTTAAATTTGCTTAAAATCATTTTGTCTAAATTACCTGAAGTTAGGAAAAAGTAAATATATATATATATAAGCAGAAGGAGCAGCATTGTTGTCATGTTGTGCGGAAAGCGGAGTATCGGAAAACAGCAGGAGCTTCTTAAAGAGACAGAGGCCCAATTTAAAGGCGTCCAATGGTGAAGTCAAATTTCTTCTAAGTCATGTGTGACATAAATAAATTTTAGAACAGCTGAAGGCAACATAGCTACACGATTGTGCTATAAAATGGCACCATGCGCCTGGAAAATACACGATGCAGCCAATTTAATTAAAGCATGACGTTTTACATTGCAGAGAGCCTCCCAGTAGAATGGGCGATTAATCACATGATTATGAGAAAGATTTACATACATCATGCTCACGTTTGTGTCTTTCATAAGGTTTTTTGCTGCCAAAATTATTCTATTTAAAAGTAGAAAAAGTATATGCATTAAGATATATAAATGTTTTCCTGTGATTTAAACTGCAACAGGAAGAGGAGGAAGAAGCTCCTTCCTCATCAGCCATATTATCAGCTCTTGAACACCAGACAGATTTATGTTTCCCTCTGTCAACTTCACTACTTTGCAGAGTCTTTTATAGATTTTAGTCTCACTTTCATCAGTGATTAGAAGTATCTCTCTGCAAGTGATCATCATTTAATCATGTTTTTAATTACAACTTAAAATGTCTGAAGCTTGAAGAAGACAAATCCAGAAAAGAAAAAAAAAAGTTTCTTATTGTAAATTTAATGAGCTGGAATCTGGGGTCCACTAATATTTCTGAATAATTAATGTTTCTATGGATGTGTTTTCTTTGAACAATCAAAATAGAGTCACAGCTCACTATGCTGCTGCTGAGTTCATTCTGGGACAAAGACAACATCAACAATGCTGCTGCCAAATCAGTGTGATGAGGTCACCGTGGGAACAACTAAATGAGAGCCATGGGAGGGAAGTGATGTAGATAAATTAAAAACAGAGGATCAACAAACTATTCTTCTAAATGAATGCTTTTAAATGTATTCTTGTAATCTCTTGTCTTTAAATATCCTTTTCAGGAAATACCCTGTGTGCCACAACGTAAGCCTTTCAACAGTTAAACTAATTATTTCTTACATGCACTGTCTGTCGTTACTGAAAAATAAACTGACTTTACATCAAAATAAGCATCCTGAAATTAATCCGATTCCTTTCATATGAAATGGGAGGATCTCTAGTATAAATTTTAAAAGTTTAAGACTGCTATTGTGTCATTTGAAGGAAGCTATTCTTAAAAACAGGAAAAACAAAACAGGCAGACTAATCAGTGATGGAAAGTAACTTTCCTCAATATGACCGTCATGTGGCACACCAGGACTACAAATTACTGCTTCACTCTTTAAATGACATCATCCTTTTTCACACTTTGTTTCCATATATTCCTTGTGCCAATTGGTGAAAAAATATTCATTCTGAAATTAGTTATTTTAATTTTATGAGTGAAATTTTATTTATTTTACAGATGCCATCAGCAAAATGTGAACAACTTAGTTGCTCTGCAAAACAACTTTTATTTTTATGTCACTTAAGAAAATCAAAATAAAACCTCTACTGAAAAATATGCTTGAAAGCAGAGTCTATGTCTAAAAAGTAGTCAAATATCCAGTCATAATTACGTCAAAAGGTTGTTCACGGCAACAAAAAGACATGCAGTTGAGATGCAGCTGTGCCCACATTTATATTTGAGCCTGTACATATAAATTTGAACATGCATTAATTAGAGGAATATTAAACAAATTAAACCGTTTTGCATTGTATGATGCTCAAATACACGAATAGTCCAATATTGATGTTCGTATCCATGGATACAAACCTCTAACCAAAACAGTATGCAACTTGCCCAGTTTATCCCACAATATATATATTAAAATGAATGCTTACTGATTTGAACAATGTTTTCTCAGCTTGGCTGTTGTGAATCTTTGAAGTCATACAGGATTCAGTCTAGGTTTCCACGCTCCGTCACATCAGAATGATTACCAACATCAAAGCAACAGACGTCACTGATCCAGAAATAAACTGAAAGATGATGCTTTTTGGATTTTGTTCCCATCAAAAATGATGTTTCTGCCTCTAATCTAGTTAAAGGCTTATCTGCAGCTCATGCTAACATGAGAAAGCTCAGAAGTCCAATGATTAGATAACAGCCTTTATCAAACGTCAGGACTTCTCTGAAAAATTTAGCTAAATGCAGATGAATCACACGCTACATCCATTTCTCTGACAACATTTGCTCTCCATTTTACACCAAGACATTTACATAGTTTTCAGGCAAAACTAGGTTATGTTCTATGCACACTACTATGTAAAATGATTTCTCAGTTATACACTATTAGCACAATTAACGAAGGCAGTTAATTGTTTTTAAGATGGGGACAAGTTGGTGTAGCTTTTTTCCTTGAAGAAAATAATCATTTAAAAATGCCCTTTTTTATTTACTTTATGATGTGAACATTTGTTTGGTACAAAACATTTAAGTGAGATCAAAAGAATTAAAACAACAGAAATCTGGATTTAAGTGCTACAAATACTTCACAGCACTGTTTAGTGGTGGGCACATTTCCACTGATCCACTAATGCGTTATCGTTTTTGCTAACTTCAAAAACGGTTAGCACACTTAGCTTCTCCCAAATAGATTTTCCCAGATAAATTCTAGCCTGATTAATTAACGTTTAGTTTAACAAAATTCAACATCTCCGTTGAAGTTAGTAATCAACTGTTAAAAATTCTTCAAATAGTTAGACGGTTTCTCAAACAATAAGCAGAGGAAAACATAAAACATGGACAAAGAGAACAAGATAAACAAATACAATATCTAGGGGCACTTATAGAACATAGAAATTTTAATTTCAGAATTAAATTGGTGCTCGAGGATTGTTGTCTGTCAAGGACAGTTATAATTTCAATTGAAGTTAGCGCTTTAGCATTAGCTTCTGCTAAATGCTGTGTTGTTTGTTTAGCAGAACTAATGTTTATGAATAGTGCTCTAGAGTTAGCATAGCTAACTTTTCAGTTAGCAGTGCCCACCACTGCTTTTAGGAATCAAACAGGAAGTTCATAACTACGAATTATCATGCCGATGAAACAAAGAAACCTAGAAAAAATACAAAAGTAGGTTGTTTTTAAACTTGACACCTATTATTTCCAAGCAAATACATCTACACAATTCCTTTCTCTGCTTCTTTGATTTAACCAATAAACATGCTTCTGTTGTATATACAATCAGTCTGAGGCTGGAGGAAAATAACTTGTGCAGAATGGGGTTAAATCACAGCAGTTGGTCTCAAACTAACATCAGTAATTTCAAGGTGGGGGATGTTGAAATCAGTACAGGACAGACAGCTGACCGTTCATGTATTTCTGTTTGCTGGAGTGAATCATCAGCCTGTAATGCAGCTTGTTGTTGTTATGTGCTGCTAATATGCCCCTCTCTGTGTATATCTAAATATGCTAGTAACACAAACTGTGCCATCTGGAGTGTCTGCTATGCTGCTGGTGCATATGTTCAGGAATTATTACAGACATCCTCTTAAAATTTATTCTTATTGGCGGTGCAGAGTCTGGTTTTCTGTGAAAACTCCTCAGCACGAGGACAGAAACAACAAATGCTCAGTCACGCTGTTATACTGAGGATATAAACAACACAATTTGATAATATACTCAGCATCTCAGTTTCAGCCACCAAACAACGGCTGTAAACAAGAACAAAAGGAAAGTGGGTGATGAGTATCCACACATGGATAGATCTGATAGTGACAACATCTCGGTCTGCTCGTGATTGAGCATCTTCGTTGGTCTCTTTCACATACAGCTAATCCATTGCCCTGACAGGAACGGGAGGCAGCACTAAGCATGTCTGGCCACCATCCAACATGCATTTCACACACATACACACATTTCCTCACTCATCTGCAGCCACGAAAGCCTCCCATCATCTAATCTCATCTCGCAGAGGGTGTGACCAGACCCAAACTTATATCATCTCCAACATGGAGGGAAACTACTGATGCTGACAGCTGTCTCTCCTGTACACAGATGCTGAAAGGGTTACACTCCCTCCTCATCCCCCATCCCATCGTTTCCATGCAGAAAAGCAGAGGCAGATGTTATTTTTTTCTTCCTGTTTCCACTGGTTTTCCTCACAGATCTGTTTCTACTTCCTCTTATCTGTAGAGTGTAATGCTGCTCTCCCTCTCTTGCTCCCTCCCGCTCTTCTCCATCTCTCTGCAGTGCTACTGCACTCTGCTCTCTCCACACACAGCGTGCCGTCAGCTGGCAGACGGAGGAAGAAAGGGGGGGGAAACACTCACTGAACGGAAGATACACCCAGCCTAGTCGGGCAGCTGATGCTTTGTGTTCACACTGAAAACAAGCAAATGCTGACAGAAAATGCAGCCTTCTTACCTTCTCTTCTCTCCAGATCTCCACCTCCCTGCCTGTGTTTTGTGTCGCTCCTGTGACTGCAGCCACAGTTTCTCTCGTTCCAGGTTCTCCTCCTGCTTACTTCTTCTTCCTCCTCCTCCTCCTCCTCTTGTGGCTGCTGCTTTCACTAACCTGCTGCTGAGTGGCTGCTCCCTCCTTCCCTTTTTCTCTCTCCTCTTTGCCTCTCAGCCCCTCCCACCTCTCCTCCCTTTTCATGTCTGATGTTCTCTGTTCACAAAACCAGAGGAAAAGGCCAAATAGCGCATCAGAAGTCCTGAAGATTATCCTTCATATTAATGTTAAAAATAGATTCAGTGTTGATAAATGCCACATCGATGTCTAGATCTCAGAGAGACAGGGTTTCAACCACAAATCAAACAAACATGCAACAATATGATCTTAGTCAGTTAAAACTGGTAATAAAATGGTACCAAATAGTAGCTGAATGTGACGGTTTTTAAGTTGAAGCTGAAAATGATGTGCAGAGAAAAAAAGAAGCCATTTTGTTGAAAAGAAAGAAAAAAGAAAGTGATAGTGGAATTGGACTTTTTGGCACTTTGCAGTTCAATTGAAACCAAATATCAACATACACTGCATAAAGATGAGAATTTTTTTCCTCACCCTTTGAAATTCAATGAGATTAGACATTTCCTGTTTTTGGTCAGTTTGGATTGCCAAAATTATTTCTATTTGTTAAATACCAGAATCCTGAATTCCCTTTTTAGATAATTTTTAGTACTATGTCAGCTATTGTTTTTTGTTTGACATGTTAAGCTTCACTTAACAAAAGTAACTGAAGATTCAAGCCAGACTGGAGATGATCAAGTACTAAGAGAACAGCATGCCAATAAAGTACAGTGTCATCAGCATAAAGATGTATTACAACAAAAATCTCCTGGCATAACTAAAGACAGAATAGCTCCAAACACAGAGGTTTAAAGTCCAAGTTGCTGGACAACCTGCTGAAAGTTATTTACTGTGGAAAAAAAAAAGATAAAAATGCTTCCATCATTGTTGCTACAGGTTGCTATGTCATCATTACTTAAAATCACCAAGTGCCAGGTTCACATAGATTTACCATAGACTAAATAGTTCTCAAGCTTTTCATAAGTACCACCAATGCAGCAGCAAATCCTCTGTTTCCCAAACACCATCCTACTTCCAAACATTTACTATCATAAAAACAAACAAAAAAAATATTCTTGCATAATAGGTTGCATTTTATTTTACCAATAACTTTATGGTATATATTTTTAAAAGCTTCCATAAATTTGGAATTGCAAGTGTGAAAGCAAGAAGTCAAATATACACTATAATACATATATAATGTATTTAATGATTCCTTCTGTTTTGGATAAACAAGTCAGATTTGAGTTCTAAATCAATGTGGAAGATAAAGCTTTGTTTTCATCCTTTCAGCCCTTTACTTAGCTGACTTCACTTTGAATTAATCTGATTGGCTGCTCTTGACAGAACTGAGGCTTCGGCTGTATCAGCCCACATCCACCTACAGAACGTCTGCTCCCTCTTTGTCTGGCTGCATGCAGCTCTCTCAGCAAAACACGGCATCTTAATGATGTCATGACCCTCCCTTCCAAGACACACACCCTCCTTCATTCACATGGTAATCACATGTGCATCCAGGCTGTTTTTGTGACCCCTTCTTTTCAAGATCAGGCTGCTACTAACCTCAAGGCATGAAGAGGTGAACAGAAACATGCAGACCTACTATAAACATACATTTTATTTCATACAGTTCAAGAGAACAGCTGAAGAATTCAGGACTTCTGACCATCTGCAAAAATCTGCAGCTTAAGCGAGGTCATAAAACATGTCACTGTGGGTTATAAAACCCTCCTCGCTACGTTGATGAAAAACCACAAACAAGATCTCGTTACAATCTTTCCTCTGTAAAGGTGAAAATAACAACTTATTCCACACAATACCAAGGTTCCAAAATATGAGAAGGATTTGACCCTGTCAGTCGTTGTGCTCTAAAGGTTTTGTTTGATTGCCTGTCAGTGCATCTCAGTCCAAAATATAAATGATTATTTTACTCATTTAGAAATTCAGAAATCTTTTTTTAAAAATGTGTAATTATATGTTCAAATATTTATCTGTGAATCATTAAATTTATTTCATTCAGTTGCTGATTACATGTTTCAAAACTGCCCCAGTCATGACCCTCAAAATTAAAAACTGCTAACATTTTCAGAAGAGTGCAAACTCAGATCACTATCCTGAAAGGACAAGGGAAGAAATGTAGGCTCTGCCTTAAAAAAGATACATAATTATAGATGCTCTATCTGAGAAGCTCTATTCACAGAGAACAGATTGCAATCTCATGAAAAAGATCAATACTGATTACAACAGGATTACCTCTCCTGAGATGGATCTTATACTCTATGAGAATAAATTAAGGTGGGAACTACTCTGCTCCCTTAAAGGACACACTCTGATTTTTATAAAAAGATAACACCTTTAACTGGCTTAATGTTATTATCAAAACTTAGAGTTTGGTAGGAGTGACCAACCAAAAATACTGCAGTAAAACTAATTTTCTTATTCATAAGGCACTTTGCTTTATCTGTAAAGTTCAGAGTTTTTGTTTTCTAATCTAAAAAAAGATTATTGTTATGTACTGGCCGCATTAAAATGAGGATAGAATCAAAAAATAAACTGTGCTCTGAACGGTAGCAGCTATGACTCTGCAGTGCAGCTAAGGGAAAACTCTTACACACCCCAAACACCGGAGTGATTTAGAGACGAGGTCATTATGGGTCTTAACCAAATTGATTCAGCGACATCTGCTCAATTCCTTTGGGGAGAAGGAAAAAGATCAGACTGATGATGACTTCAATGGGTGGAGCTGGAGGTCCAAGCTGTCTGCTGATCCAACAAATAGGCCATAAACTGGGTCTCTGCATGTTCAGCCATAGCTGAAGGGGCCAAATGGACAGAGCTGCCATCAGATAATAGAGTTTATGCCAGAGACAGAGAGCCATTATTCTGAGCTATTTGCAGATCCATAATAACCCAGGAGGAAGGAGGACACAGAGTAGCTCCTTATTGGAACAGGAGCAGCAGCAAAGAAAAAAAAATCTCCAGTAAAATCTTTCTGCATGGCTACATCTCCCTTTGTCTTGTATATTATTCTTTTCAAAGCCTTTTAGTAGAGTTTCCTACTTTCTAGCTTACATTGAAATTATATTAAAATTATAGATTTACTTTGCAAGGTTGTAGAAAAATACTTTTTGCCAATTTTTGAGGAAAAGTAATATAAAATGCTGTAATTATTCTTTAACAAACTGGTCCTTTATGCAAATATTACCTTAAGTTTTACCCTAAGGATAAAGTTTTTTCTTGCACTGTGTAGCAATATAAAATGCATGGAAAATGCAGAGACCAAGCTTTAAAGACATGACATGTTTAAAAACATGCAGTCTAAAAACAAAGACCTGTGAGTCCGGGACTTCAAATAGCTCTAATTTTGAACACAATTTTGATCAGATTTGTTTGTTTTGTATATCTTTATATATTTATGTAGCAAGAGTAAGCGTTAGTTCTCAGAGTTGTCAGAATCATCCTAATGAATCCAAAATTAATTCAAGGAAGAAAAAGAACAGAGAAAATGGTCATAAAGTATGTGTTTTGAAGTGAAACTAAGAAATGCATTTTTTATGTAGGTGAGTTATTATAGCCTTTGGTGAGAAAGAAAATGAAAAATAATGGAGGCTGAGCAAACACTTCTGAGTGGAGACAGATTAACAGGGAGGATGGGATCATCTCTCTGTATGATATTAACTGCTATCATATTTACTGCTCTCCCTTTCAGCAAATCGCTGCCATTTGTCTGGAAGTAGGAGGTTTAATGTCCTTTAATATCCGCCCGGCGCCACGACTTTCTCGCTGCTCACTCAGCCTCCCGGGTTCGTCAATATTACTGCCCGCCTGGCCCTCTCTACTCTCTTTCACGGCACCCCTAGTTCCCCACGACCTCAGACTACTCTCATCTGCTGTGAATAACAAAGACAACAAATAGTATGATGAGAATCTAGGATATACTACTTCTAGAGCAAAACAGAAATATCTTTTTTTTTTTGCATTTCACAGAGGCAACCATTCAAGGCAAATAGGAACTTTTTTTTTTTAGTAAAGTTGCTAATCTACTCAAGAGTGAAGATCCCAGGGACAAAATTGGAAAAAATTGGAAGAAAACCCCAAGAGTTTCATCTTACAAGCAAAAAGTTTCAGTTTTTTGTTTGTTTTTTTGTCTGTGACAAGACAAATTTGAGTAAGGCCATTGGTTAAGCCACAAAGTAAAGCAGCA
Organism: Xiphophorus couchianus; assembly: GCF_001444195.1. Lineage (NCBI taxonomy): Eukaryota > Metazoa > Chordata > Actinopteri > Cyprinodontiformes > Poeciliidae > Xiphophorus > Xiphophorus couchianus. Next base: position 5,421,020 of record NC_040243.1, read on the forward strand.
ATTATATTTAAAAAGGGATGAAAACAGCATATGATGATAACTCACCTCATCCATTGAACAACAAACGTCTCTGTACACCAAAGTATTTCAGAGTCAGATAGAAGGTAATTTATCTGACAGCTAATGCTTGACCCAAAGTAAATTTCCAACAGAAAGAGAATAACAGACATTTCAAACAAGCAAAATGGTTAAAAAAAGGGGAAAAAAGCTATTTTAGCTGACCTGCAGGGACAAAAAACAACACTGAAAACCAGGAAAGCAAATTACTTTATACATGTACATACATAGAGCTGAAGTTTTTATAATGTCCCAGTTGCTCAGTAGTGGTGCAGAGTTTAAAAAGGAACAAATGGTGGTTTTAGTGACAAGTGAGGAGTTATGGCTGAGAGCTGCATTGCTGCTGGGAAATGTTTCATAACCTTATATACTTCAGCAGCTGCTGCAGAGCTGCATTAGACAAAGTGAATTATGGCCTGCAATGTTATTCAGAGAAAAGGAGGAGGAAGAGGAGGAGAGGGAGGGTCTGATCACTCCCAGAAGTGAGAAAGGAGCAGATGGTTTCAGTTTCCTTTCTTGGGTTTTTGGCAGAAATTTCTGAGATTGTTTGTTTGTCAGTATCATTGTGTAAACTCAAGTGGTTCACATACCGGGGTAGGTCTGGAGTCAGCATTACAAACGTCCCCAGACTTTGAACTCAAATAAACCTAAAATCCTGAGTCTTAAGTTAAAATGTAACAAATTTGAATAATTTCTGAAAGTCATTTTACATGTGGAAACTATTAACCTAAACAATAATTTATTAGAAAAAACTTCTGAATCAAGTAAATCCCTTTAAAATAAAAAAGTAGTTATTATTAAGCATCAGGAAAATTCTATTAAAAACAGCTACACAAAGGGTTAATCAGCCATGCACTATGCAAAACTACAGAAAACTGGGCCAATCAGAGAAGCACCTACACCATACCCATGTGTTAGAAGGGTCTAGTCAAAGCATCTTCTTTTAAACATCTGTATTTAGATGTGAAAACACTCCTGTTTTGTCAAAAGCTGGTAGAGAAAAGTAGTTTAGCAAAATATTGGTTCCGATGGGCTAAAGTACCAAACACTTTATATTTTATTTGTCAAACATTTTGTTCAAATAAGCATATATGTGTATACAACTATAAAAGTGTGTTTATTCACCAAAACGTCCAATGAAATAGCTTAGTGTATGAGGTTGTAGCTGGACAAAATGTAGAAAGTTTAGCAGAGCACAATATAAATTTAATAACAACAAATTTAATGGAGAACATCTTATCTTTTTTTATGAGTAATAAGTTAAATGTCATCTGTAAATTATCTGAAAAGTGGTAAAACTCATTAAGTCTGCATTATTTAATTGTCATCATGTATAACGCCTTACAACTCACAGGAAATGTAATTATTCATGATGTACAAACTGTGTTTAGGTCAAGAATCCCATCTCCGCAGCAGCAGTCCAACAATCAAATTATATTCAAAATTAAAACCAAACACATTCACAAGAACAATCAGTTTTAACAAAAACTTTTCAATTATTTATCACTATTTCTTTTACTGAACTGTTTAGGAAATTGTTCATTTGAAATAATGAACTAAAGTCCTGCAATACAACCGTTTCCTGCATCTGGCTTTGCTATGTCATGTAAATAACCTGAATAGAAACTACTCTTAATGTGCTTAACTCTCCTCTTTTTATAACCCTTAGTAATTAAGCCACATTTTATCTTTGCATGAGTGTGCGACCACAGCTGTGACACCTGATCTGTCGAGCTTCTGCGTCTGTCTGGACGCGGGGGGGAGTTCCTTAAGTTGTCAGTCGGGCGCGTTTGGTTCTGTGGCTCAATGCTTATCAGATTGTGTTCCCATTCCCACAGCTCCTGCAGGTCAAATGACTGGGAAGTGTGTACCTCACGGCTGCTAAGTGGTCTATCGATCAGTCAGCTGAGCCTGTGAACTGATGGACTGTGCTGCAGATGGGAGCAGCGCTTGGCAGGATGGTAATGGCCCCACAATACAATGCATTCCTTCACAGATGAAAACCGTGACCTGGTTGAGAGAAAGAGCCTCATTAGGAACGAGATTTCATGCTAATTGCAGTTCAAGGCCTCGCACACAGTTTTAAATACAGAAAACTTGAAAACGCACTCCAGCCCTTTCACTTTCGTCATTGTACAACCACTAATTCCATATATTTTAATGGACTTTATATGACAGGTCAACACAAACTGTTGCATAGTTGTTCAACGGAAGAAAATGATGCACTCTACAAATGTCGTCTTTGTAGAAGATAAAAAGATCAAGATAAAAAGTTATTGTTGGATGAAAGCCAGAAAAATTCTGAGTCGACAGGCAAAACATTGTGAGTGATAAAAACTAAAACTGCACATCACGCACATAGTGAAACATAGAAGGGTCTGCATCATGCTGTGGGAATGCTTTTATTCAGCTGGGATGATGGTTAGAAATGATGGCAGATCATAAAAGAAAACCAAGGTTGGAAAAAACTGATTTCAAGGTCGAGTATTGACTGGATAAAAATATAAGCACCTTTTTCAGGATAGAATTTGTAGAAATATTTTCTTCACAACTGCACAGATATCTGCTTCTTTTGCTGGCCCATTGCTGTAGTCTGAAAGCCAAATTGGGAAGTTTGAGACTCTAGCGAGACAAAATCCAGATGTAAAAATATTGTTTTTCAGTTCACAATACTGGAAAACTCATCCTGGAACCAATATGCTGAATATTCTCCATGGTGTCAAACTAAATATTACATATAAGTAGATGTTCTGGAGTTTTTAATTTGCTATGCACAATTTTAGCACAGAAGGACTATAATTACTTGGAAAAGATGGAGGAAAAATGTACAAACCTTTATTCAAGATCAAATATCGGGATGCAGCCATCAAATAATAAGAAAAAAAGTTCCAGTAAAAGCGCTGGACCAGCTACACAGCAAATATAAGTTTCTTTTTAAAATTAGTGCGCGAAGACGTACTAAACTAGAGACGAGACGACTGCTACTCAGGTGAGAGTGATTACTGAGGGTAGACGAAAAACAGGAAGTTAGATTAACCAAAACTAAGCATTTCAAAATAAAACAGGAAGTAAAACTGACGCCATCGTCAGAAAATATAGAAAAAAAATCTATAATTTCTTCTTTAATAACTTTAAATCATTTCTTTACAAATACCTGAAGCATTCAGAACTGAAATAACAATAAAACAATGGGCTAAAAACAAATAAAGTCTACTGAATAGGCAAAAACCTCCTTATGTTGTGTTTTATTGGCCAAACGCAGTAATGATGTCACACATTTCAAGTGTTTAAATTATTTTATTTCACCAGTCAGCCCACGCATACACACACACTCTCACACACACTCTCAATCAATTTTAAAATATTTACAAAACAAAATTTCACTTATAAAACAGTGTATGCTACATAAAGATAAATATATTAATATAGATTTTCCCCCCAAAAAAGTATACAAGTGATAATTGGCACATCCAGGAGACAGGCTTTATCACCAGCGTTGCATAATGTTTCCTATTTGTAAAACGGACGACTAAACCAGGCACATTCTGCAATACTCTCAGCATTAGACTGCTACAACATTTTAAAAACAATTCAAACCAGGGATCCAGCCCTTTTAGTCGTACAAGATTTGTTTCTCTATAAAGTGATCATCCCATTCTGAAGATTAGCTACAGTAACTTTATAAAACCAGCATTCAATTCACCTTCAAAATGATCAAAGTAGAGGTAAACTTTCGTGCAATCAGCAAAGGAGGCATGATTATATATAAAAAAAACAGGGTGAAAAGAGAGTACTGCATTGATATTAATGAGTGAAGTTGACAACTACTAGCTAGACTTCTTAAAAGCAGACATGATTCACACATTTACAAAAAAAATAACATAATAAAAACATCTCAACTTGAATCCCTTTGGTTGCAGTTTTTTCAGTACAGTTCTTCGTTTATCCAAGCAGGTTCAGGATGGAAGAGTGTTTATAAAAAACACTCTTCCTACTCAAAAAGTTTTCCAGTTGTCCCAGAGAGTTTGATCATCATTTCTTTGTGGAGTTTCTCTTCTCATCACCAGGAAGGAAGTAAGGGTTCTCGTGCCCTTCGACCAGATATGAGTAACGGGACGTGTTTTTACCTTTGAAGGTCTTCATCTCCTCTGGATTCAGATCGTACGATCCTGACTGAAATGTCAGGGGAAGCACAGAGTGTTATTATTTTTAAGCAACAGCAACTTAACATGTTTAGACCCAAACACCCCAAACAAGCCTAACACACAAACACGTATAACCCTACTTATTTATTGCTATTTATGGAACTAAATTAGCTACAATCGACCTCAAGAACAAAAACAACAAAATAAAAATTTGGCAAAGTTTCCCCATCACCCTGAAACACCACCATGATTATGCATGCGTGCTGCCTAAATTATCAGCAGGGGGCATCAAGGGAAGTTGGAATCTGAAAGCAAAGCCATACCTTACCTTTTTCCATCTTTTCTGCTTCAGCTGTGATCCCTAAAGCAACATACTGTAAGTCAGGCAAAGCAGGGAGCAGGGGTGGGTACTAATGCTAGGATCACTGTGTTCACAAACTGGATGACTAGATTAAACGCACTGCTGTGAATAGGCTTAAAAACATGGTGTGTGTTGCTGTTAATGCTTCACAGTGATAAAAGGCAGGTCAAAAACCTTTAGTTGACCTCTGTCCTCTATTGATTTTAGACTGACCTCTCTTGATTTTAGACTTCCTGTCTAAAATCAACAAAAAGTTTTATTGTGATAAAATTAAGCAAGTTATTCAGGTGTTTTCAAAGTGTAAATAATCAAGTTAGTGTTTTTGATAAAGGTTAGTGATAGTGAGCAGATGGTCTTATTTAAAAAGCAGGAAGGTATACACCAGAGAAGGGATCAACTTACAAAGCCATTGCTCTCTAGCTTTTTGTCCACCAGCGTGTTGGTGCTGCCCCCTTCTGTCATCTCTATGGAACCAGCTGGTTCCCAGTGCGTGGTGGCACGCGGGATTGGGGTGATGCCAGCAGGCCATGACTTGTTTAACTCATCAGAGTACGGACTGATGTTGTGGTCAGGGTTGGTCCTTGAGCACCTCCTCCTGATAAACAGAAAAAGTAGGGAATATAAAATGTATGGCTGGTGCTATTTTTATTCTGTTAATTCAATGTAAGTTCAGATAATGATTCTTTGTTGTGATTCCAAGGAGTCAGACATTCTTTTGATATTTTTAAAGAAGTCAGTAGATTTTCTGTAGGTCTTTTTGTGTGTCTAGCACTTTCTCCCTTCCTTGGTGGATAAAAATGTTTACCATCATTTGTGCTGGAGGTGCTCAATAGTATACATACAACTATTAGAATCCCTGTTTTTTGTGAAAAAACGAAATAATAACAAATCATTTTAAAACTTATGCATATACGTGACAGTTATCCTGTTTAATTCATCTCAAAAACAACCAGAAGATGGATACCAGACAATGTCATGTCTGTTCTTACCAGCAGCAGTAACCCAGCAAAGCCAGGACAAGGATGAGGAGAACTCCTCCTAACACGCAGGAGATGACCACCACTGCAAGCAGGGACGCTGCAAACACAGATGAAGTCTTTAATGAACTTTGCACAACAGACTAAAACTTCAGCTTCATACTGAACGAAGCCACTTACAGTCGTTGCAGTTGAAGCCAGCATACCCAAATGGACATCTGAAAGAAAACAGGCATACAGTATTTACAGCAATGCATTCAACAATATGCCCTCCAGGGGGTGCTAGTGCTTTAAAGTCAATACAAAGCCCTGTGTGAAAAGTGCATACTCACGTCACACACTTATCCCGTACTGCCTGCTGCCCACTTGGACAAGCTGCAAAAAAAAAAAAGAAACACAACAACTCAGTTGCACCATGACTACAACTGGAGAGCAGAACAAGCTACAGTTTCAGGTTTGCCACACTCGACTGCACTCCGGAGGCAACATAAGGGCTTCTACAAGCAAACACACAACAGTACATTATGTATTTTCTTGGGAAAAAAACTGTTAGCAGAATTCATTTGAATCTTATTTAGCTATAACTTCCCTACAGTTGATCTCATTGGTCACAATCCTGCACGCTCAGAGGCAAAGCGGTGATTCCTCCTCATGTTTCCAGGGTAACATCCCAGTTAGAAAGAAATAGATTAGAAAGATAAATGAAGATTGGGTCAAGGGTCTGCATGGAGAAAAGGCTACAGCTCTTGACCTTGCCTGTGAGTTTTACTCCCTGTTGTTTCTTTCCCTCATTCCCACACAGAAGTAATTTAATGAGGGTAAGAAGGTTTTGTTATTCTCTAGACTATACTGTACATCAGCTAAGAACATTCAACTTTGTCCACTTGTACAGTATTTACAGGACATTTTAATAATGCATACAGTATATGTTAAAATAATCATATTTTGTACCATTACAGCCACAAACATAAATGTATTTTATTTGGATTTTATGCAGAATATCACAAAGTAGTACACAATTTAAAGTCAATACTGAAAAATAACTTGTTAGAGGCTGAAATATAATCATGGAGTGGGGGAAGGTAAATAAATGACCACAGGTATAATTGAAATGTTTATTTCTAAGCAAATTAACAGGTTAGAATGGCCCAGTCAAAGTCCAGACACAAACCTAATCTAGAATCTGTGAAAAACCATGAAATTTGATGTTTGGAGATGCTCTTTACTATATCTATCAGATTGTGTGTTTAGTCTAATTTTATAAAATCCAAATAAAATACATGAATGTTTGTTTCTATAATGTTTAAATATGCCACATTAGCTACTAAATGTACCTTTGCAGCTGGTCTTGGAGTAGATCATGGAGATGTAACCGTCTTTACAGGCGCAAGAAGCTTGGCCGTTTACATTTGTGCATTTTGTGCTTGAGACATCACAAGGTAGCGGCTCCACCTGACACAGATTGGTTCCTGAAACCGAGGAAATACAAAAGAAACTCATAAGAAAATAATTTCAAGTGTTTGACTCAGGAGATGTAAAGCATGGAGCCAGTCCTTGCCTGTGTATGTGGCATTGCTCAGAGGTCCTTGAGGGTTTTTTACAGCCTTTTCAATGATCTGATCAACAGATTCTTGAGTGGCAGGGCTGTCTTCAAATATATTATTTACGCTCGCTATCACACTACCAGGTCTGGAGAAATAGGGAAAACAATCACCAACAGAGTTGAGACACTACATGCTACACAAAGTCTTTGTTCAACGGAAAGAAAGAATACTCACTCAAGTTGAACAACCTCTGATCGTCTATATCCAGGCTGACTTTTCAGGACGTCTCTGAGCTACAACAAAGAAAATACAATTTGATGAGCAAGAATGAAGCATCTATCTGAGCTACTTCACTGCTTGAAGATCTCACAACTCACTGCTGCTGAGATTTTTGCTGCTGTCTCCTGAAAGATCCTGGAGGACCTGTCTCTCATTTGATCTTCAAATGTTAACGACTGGAAATGAAGCCTGCCTGGAAATACTTGCGCTGCCAAAAAAAAGGAGTGTAATCTCTGTCACATTTTAATCTTGTTTATAATTTGTGTAAACATTAAAGGACAAACAGCATCAGTTACAACATTTATAATTTAGCGGTCTTACCAGGAACACAACGTCCATTGAGTAGGTAGTTGCCAGAAAGACACTGGCAAGTGCGGTTGAGGCAGACGCTTTCAACAGGACACGGGACAGAGGGACACACTGAGGAGAGAAATTAGAAAACAGTATATTTTAAAGGTTTTCCTTTTTATTTTTTTACTTTCAGCTCACAAAAAGATTAAACTTATGCCATTGCGGTACCATTCAGCAATGGAAACATGTCAAGTAGTTGTGTTTAGAAAAGGAAAAATATTTTTTTGTTCTGATTTAGATAATTAAATTAATGTTTGATGGAAACTTCATGACCCATGTGTTCCTCAAAGGTTAAGAAAACCTTGATATTTTTAGGGTAACAAAAAAACCCCCACAAATTAAATCTTGAAGAAGCTTTTCATCACTTCATAAGGCGATAGTTTATGCATTTTGACATGCAATTTGTCTTCAGAAGACGATATTTCAGACTTCCAAGTTTGAGAAAGAAATTAAATGGTCTGAAATCCTAAAGAAAAGTTGGAGTTCTACAAGCAAGCTCTGATACTTTAAGATAAGTATGGTTGCTGTTCATGTAAAACGGAAGTGGAAGTTGCAGGAATGTGAATGCCTGCAACTTTACAGTATATATATTACTGTGAACTTTCCTGCAATGTTTGAATGTTTAAATGAAAAAAAAAAAGTTTTTTAGTTTGAATTGCTGGTAACAGATATAACCACAACAATTTTCATATACCGCTGGTTTTCAGACATTTGACCGATCCCGTTTAAGTCAGAACTGATTTCAATTCAAGATCAAATACAGCATGTGTTTTATGGTTGGCAGTTAGTTTCATAAATGGCAATCAACTAAATAACTAACAAAAAGCTCAAAAAGCTCTAACCCCAAATATGACCAATAATAGAACTAAGTCTCTTTGCTGGAGCTGGATTTTTGTGCTGAAACTTTGGTATTTCTATGGACAGTCAGATAAAAAAGGAAATAGCACAAACCGATTACAGGACTGGGAGTGGTTGGAGCCTTTGTGGGAGAGCTGCTGGTGATTCCCCCTGTTGTCCGAAAAGTGGTGAAAATCTCAGTGGTTCCACCGGTGGAGGTAGGGGTGCTGGTGTTCAGGGTCTCAGTGGTGTCGCTGGGTGAATTTGTCGGTAAAGGAGGGGTAGTAGTGGTTTCTCCCATAGTAACACTGGACTCTAAATCAGAAAAAATTAAACCCAGTCAGTCCAACATTTCAACAGGTGGCACAGCTAATAACTACACCAATTGGGTAACCTGTATGAATGAAAACGATTTTGTCATCGAATCATCAATGCACTAATGAAGAAATGCCATGAAATGCAGTACAAAATTCTACTGTATTCTAAGAGTAAACATTGCTGTTTATCAAAAGGTTAGTATTACCTGCTGAGGTTGCTGGTGAAGAACTAAGGGTGGTGGCATTGCCGGTTGAGGGAGTGTTGCTACTGCCTGGGAAGTTGCTGGTAGGAGGAGGGGTGCTGGTGGGTGAAGAGTCTGTTATGTTTTTGGTGTCAGTCGAAGTAAAGGGTATGACGGTTGATGCAGGAGTCTCAGAAGTTCCAGCAGAGCTTGCTAGTGTTGTACTAGCTTGCTCTGTGGTAGCTGAGTTCATAGTTGTTGTCATGTTGCTGGAATGTGGGGTGCTGGTGATTAAAGTTGTGGTGTTTCCCATCTCTGTAACTGATGTAGTGGCTGTATGATTGTTTGAGGTATCCGTAGTTGGGAAGTGAGTGATAGATGTGATTTGTGGACTTACAGTCACATTGTTACTTGTAGTGGCTGTGGCATTGTTTGTGACTGTGACAAATGTGCCGGCAGTGTTTCCATTAGTTGTAGTTGGCACATTTTCGGTGGTGTGGTTGTTTGTAGTTGTCATTGCTGTATTATTGTCAAGTGGTGTATTTGTTGTACTTGCAGTTGTGTGGTTGACTGTTGGTCCAATCGACGCATTTGTAGTCATGGCAGCGCTTGTCGGTGTAATTGTAACCATTGTAGTTACATTGTTGTTTGTCACTGTGGTCAGGTCAACTGTAGTTGTGTTGATGCCTGACATTGTGGTTGAAACAGCTGCAGTTGTGTTGCTGTTTGACACTGTAATTTGAACTTGTGTAGTCATGTTGCTGTTTGTTGCTGTAATCACTGTAGCCTGTGCAGTGTGTGCAGTCGTGTTGTTGCCCATTGCTGTAGTCGGAGCTATTGTAGTGTGTGCAGTCGTGTTGTTGCCCTTTGCTGTAGTCGGAGCTATTGTAGTCTCATGTTGTGTAGTCATGTTGCTGTTTGTCACTGTAATCACTGTAGCTTGTGCAGTATGTGCAGTCGTGTTGTTGCCCATTGCTGTAGTCGGAGCTATTGTAGTCTCATGTTGTGTAGTCATGTTGTTGCTTGTTGATGTGATCTGGACATCTGTAGTTGTGTTGTTGCCTAAAGGGGTGGTCACAGGTTCTGTTGCGTTGTATCTTGTTGAGCTGTCTGAAGTTCTGGTGGTCATATTATTGCGTGTTGAGGTGGTCAGTGCGTTTGTTGACGTGTTCTGTATGGGTGCCGTCGACGTGCCAGTGGTTGTGATGTAGGTCTGTGGAGATGAAGCAGTTCCATTTGTAATCTCATTAGAAGGTGAACTATTTGTCTCTGCTGTTGTTGTTGGGGTGGTTTCAACAGTGACTGAAGCCGTTGGGGGTTCTGCAAGGTGTGCTGTGGTGATCGTGTCAGTACTGTTCCCTGTGACTGTATCTGCCATGGTTATCGCCAGAGAAATTGATGAAGTTCCAGTTGTTTCTCTTGTGTTGTGTTCAGTAGTTGCATTTCCTACTACTTTGGTAAGGAAAGTTGTGGTTATGTTGTGACCATCAGTAGCAGTAGGAGGCTCCGTTGTCATTTGTACTGCAATTAAAACAGAAGCATAAAAACAGCATTGTTATACCTTCTCTGCTCTGGGGACATGAGACACAGTTAGAGAATGACACAAGCTGTCCAAAAAAAACAAAAGTAGAATTAATAAATAAATAAAAAGAAATTGCTAACATCTACAGATATGAGCTCAACTTTCTTCAGAATACAGTTCTGCCCCCTGCTCCCAATTGACCTGCTCTTTCTCTTTGTTTTGTATTTATGGTGGAACAGAATTAGTACCAGGGCTGTTGGAGCTGCTCCCCAGCAGCAGGGGGTCTTTCCTAATAGCATTGCTTGCTTATATCCTGTCCTCATCTGCAGGCTCTGAATGATAGCATTTCAGAAGCCAGCGAGAGGAACAGACAGCCAGGTGGACGGCTTCATTTTCTCCTAGGAAGCGGTGAAAATATCAAGATTAATCCCGAGCTTCATCTAATTATATTAATCGATTCCAAGGATTTGTTTGAGTATCACTTAGTAACTATTATTTATTTATAGATGAAAAACCACACCCGGTGACAGCACATGTATATGGGCATGACACACACTTGCATCACTGGAAATAAATGTAAATGTATTCTGAGAGTTCATTCAACAATCAAGATAAAAAATGAGGAAGTACAAATGGGTGGAAAATTAATTATGTGAAAAGAAGTTTATAATGAACATAAAGCAAAAACAATAGTATAGTTTGGGGTTGATATCAATCTAAGACTATTTAGGATTAGCGGCTAAATACGTGGGACTAGTCATGGTGGATAACAAGAGATGGAGATTAATGGAAAACCTCTTAGATCAGATCCAGCTGACAATGTTTTGATTAGACCATTGTAGTCTTTCTTAAATTCCCAAGGAACTGTTAAGAATTTCATTGTGTGTTTTACTGGGAACATACCTTAGATTATGTTGACTGGAAGTTTTTTTCTGATTCATTGTGTGCTTTACTGGGAGCATACCTTCCTGATTATGTTGACGGGAAGGTTTTTTTCTGATAACAAATGGCTAAGATAATCACATTTTAGCAATTTTCTAAATTCCTAAATCTTAATTCAAAGTTTTATTCACTATCTGTGACACACCATTACTACAGTACTTCATTTTTATCCCACATAGTTCTCATTATTACAATAGACCTCAAAGTGTAAACATTCTTGTCAAAATGTAAAAGATGGATTTTACGTTTTATTCTGCACTATTCAAGTAAAATACAAACAATTCTGTTCAAGGGTGAAAATGAAAAAACAACCAGTTCCCTAAGTGTGAATCTAATCTAATAACTTTTTGATTAATTTCAGCATTTAGTCTTTGGGAATTCACACCTGCCATCAGTTATAATGAATAGAATTACTCTAAAATAAAACACAGATGTCCGTTGAGGGTTTTGCTCATATTTGCACTTTTATAATCCTTAGCTAAAGCAAAAATTTGAAGAGAGCTTATGGCAAAGAATATTTCTTGGATACTAAACCTCCTGCACTTTCATAACTTTGACCATTTAAAAACCAAAAAATCACTAATAAATGATAGAAGAAAAAAACACATTTTTCATAAATTTTCTTTTACGTCTGTATCATATTGTAAAGAAAGTTTCCTTTTCGGAATAAATAAGCATATAAAACATGTCTCTGCAAGGTCTTCACTGTTGTTAAAATTTGTCCTGAGCTGTCGAGAATTTAAATATGAAGTTATGCAAACCAACAGTGCGGCTCATAAATGATGCAGGTAACCATGGCGGAAAGCTACAGCAAACATCATAAAAAACCCTACTATCTCTGTATGGAAGCAAGTGGAAGTGACAGACAAAAGCAGAGCAGAGAGATAAGAGTTTACGTGCAATGGTGAACCGCAAAAATCAACAATGCGGTTTTTTTCTCAGTGTCATTTTCAAATTTGCTTCCTTATATCCACATGCAGGAAAATATCAGCCATAAATCAGGAACTCAGAGTGCAGCATAAACAAGCTTCCACATTAAGATGAAACATACTAACTACTGTATGTTACCACTGTTTTTCTTGTACTTCCTCAATGCATGTCAAATAATTTGCCACACCTCATTCTACCAGCTAGGCACATCAGTGTTTAAATGTACAATTAAACTCAAAATTATTCAAAAATCTGAAATATTTATTTTTAATTTTCATATTTAATTTTACAACATGTTTATCCATGTTTAATGGATAATAAATAACATTTTGGAGAGGTCCAGCTGTTGTCAATACCTAAATCTTATTAAGAATCAATGAATTGAGTTAAAGATTAGAGTGGTGGAAAGGAGGCCTTCCAACCTCATCACCAAAGATAAATTATCAAAATATCAGTGGAAACATACAAAAAGCTGCTCAGCAATTCTAAGAAAAGTTTCAATACTGCAATGCCAATAAGTATTTTTCCATTGATTATTGAGTAGGGCATAAATTACTGTCAATATATCAATCTAAATCTGCAAGGGGTGTGAATAATTTGTGATTTAACTGCATATAATGATATGAAGTTAAGCATTTGAAACCTGAAAGATGAAACCAATGTGATAATGCTGAAACAGCGGCGTAATTAAAAGCACACTCTGCGCTGCATGTCTAACTGTGAGTCCTGGCTTTAAGGATTTAAGCTATAGGCGGATAATCTCTTGCAGACACAAAAGAAATGACTGGCTCAGGCTGGGTGACAAGTGGGTCTAAGGTTGTCCTGCAAATACCCCACTAAGGAGGATGTGGTCCCTCGGAAAGTCTGGCTTTGCTCTATTTCTATTCACAATGTCTCAAAAACTGTCATTAAAACCAGCCTGTATTCTCTTTTTCTAGGTCTAGCAGAATAAAGAGTGGCATAGGAATGTCACAGAGAGGATTTCAGTTTTCTCTCCTTTCAGATTTGTTACGTTAACAGAAATGGAGACACGTTCCAGCTTTGGCTGCGCTGCTCATGTTCCAGCTCTGGACTGCAGGTCAGGGGATTTTTATCCCTGTGGCACAATGGCACTCCTGTGAAGTACCTGCTCATGACCTGACCATCAGATCCAGTTCCTTATGCACACACCCTGAACTTCCCATCAGAACTGCCACTCCCATAAAATAAATCCTCATTGGTTTTGATAACAGAAGCCAATGTTTTATGATACACAGAAAGAAAAGCCAGGAGACACACTTTCTTGGTGCTACCATCCAATATTTCCAGCATTTTGTTCAGGAAGAAGGAAAAATATGGGTCTGAGAAAGTTTGCCAGCTCATTCAGCTGCACTGCATGAAGGAAGCAACAGATTAAACTCTGCACACTGAGCAGGAGATGAAATGACATGTTAGCAACTCAATAATCAGGGGAAATCTGAGCTCCAGAGGCAGGATTCCAATAAAGACTGTTTTGTTTAAGACATAATTCAGAACCTTACAGCTAATTATTGCATGTACATGTTGTCAATTCTTACAAACTGACTTATGATCTCCTGGTATTTAAAAGTAGAATCTGCCAAAGGGGTTTCCACATCAAAGAGACTCAGTGGACATCGGTTGAGCAGGAGGACAGAAAGAGAGCTCTTCCTCTTTCCATCCTGCTGAGTGTCCTGATCAGAGGACAAACAGGATGCCTCATACGGAGGAGCTGAAATATAGCCAACATACTTTTCTGGGAGTTCGGGTGTAATATACACATGATCACTGCTGAAAAGCAAAATCTCAAAAACACAAACTCATTTTTCAACTGTCTTGGGATTGTTTAGCACTGAATTTAGAGCGATTTGAAATCAATCAAAGTCTGCAGGAATTGAATCTGAAATTACACTTGTTATACTTTGGCAAAACATAAAATAACCAAATTGATAATCAGATTTATGGGCAATTAAGTCATAACTTATTTTGTTTCACTGTGCTTAAAGAAAAACAATATGGGAAATTAAGAGATCCTTGCTCCCTTGGCATGTACGAAGAAGACCCTAGTCTGATGCACAACTCCATTCAGATGTACATAAACTATAAATTTTGTAGGCACTTTTTGTAAACTCCTATAGAATGCTATCTTAACCTCTTTCATTTTCATTTCCATTTAAACATAAGACTATTATTCCAAAAATGAGATTGTTAGAGAATCTGACAGCATGGATTAAACCACTAATCTTCCAGTTAAGAAATGAGAGCTTAAGAAACTGAGCTAAAGGGTTCTAATGAAGGTCATGTTGACATTTTTCCTCTTTGCAAAGAAAAACAAAGCAGTATGGAAGAAACTTAAAATTTCAAGATTGCATTTCCTGTGTCTGCAAAAGTTTATGTTGATTATTTTCTCTATGTTTATAGTTTTCTCTTATGTCTTAAAGAGATATGATACCAATAAACACAAGATGTCTGTCTCTTTAAATCCTAAGTATTATCTATTGACTGATCACAACTTATAGTTTCTTGATAATCAAAAACAAATTTGATTGTTTAAAGTAATAAACCATGAAAGCTGCATTTGACCACATAGATGAGCTGCTCATAAGCAACTCAGTGCAAACAAACAACTAATAATACTTGTCAGTGTCCAGGTTGTTACCATGACGAAGATCAGGCTTTAATTTTTTCAATATCTCCAAAGGGTTTTAAAATTAAATTGGGAGAAGAACAGAAGTGATGGTATTCAAACGTAAACTTTTCTTTTTTTTAAAAAAAGGTTTAAACATGTCTGCTGTTTATTCACCCTGCAAGAGAGAGCAAAACATTTACTGGAACAGGAAGGCTGAGAAGAGGGCAGTTGTTCTGTTTTATTCTTTTAAACTTCAATTTCACATAATTAATTTGAATATTTCTCAATGAAGGGAGGGAGCAGCAATCTATAAAATACCAGTTCTCAAACTGAGGTGCTACTAAACCTTGATAAAAATATGAAGTTCAAAATAGGGGGGCGTCACATGGACTTAAATTTTTATCACAATATTTTGCGGTACTTATGCGATAATGATAAAAGTGACCATAAGAACTATTTTTACTACTTGTATGGCAGTGACTGCATGGCACATAAATCGTAGCCATAGAAATGGAAAACATTTCTTTAGGACACCAGTCACAGAAAAGTGTGATTTGTATCACCAAACTGCACACAGCATTTAATCATGTATTGATATGTATACTCTCAGTGAACAAACGGTGGAGAAAATATTAAAATTAACAATCCTGAAAATATGGACAGTTTTGGGGTTTTATCATTAATTGGATTTATCATAAGAAATATATCACAATAAATGATACGATACGATAACCCTACTTCATAACAATTTTTTATTTTCTTCACCAACTCTTTGTGACATCATATCTGGGTAGACCATCAAAACTTTGCTTTGCTTTGCTACTATGTACAACAAGTACTAAAAGTGGATGAGACAAAATAAAGCAGCTCTTCTCTGCTCATCTGGACTCTGTCATAAACTTCTTCCTGACTTGGACTGCTTCATTTCCTGCTGCTTAAAAGTCAGCTTGATGCCTGACACAAACATGAAGCTCGGTATGAAGTAGACAGATGTTTAGAGGAGAAGCAATAGATATAGTATCTAAAGCTGATTATGTAATTCTGCTATTTTCCCTTGCTAATTGGTCACTATTTGATTTAAGCAGCTTCCTGAGCTGGAGGCGCTGGAGAGCACTGACGACTGTGCATGTGGGCAAACAGAGCTCTTTTGCTGCAACTCAGAGGTAACAGATGGCTCTCTGGAGCAAGAGGTCGCCTACAGGGCCTCTGCACATATCATATCCAATTAAAGCTCTGCCAGCACATGCTTTCCAATTACAGGACAAGATTTACAGCCCCAAATCAGGCCTAATCCAACAGGATGCTGCAGACATGCAGCGACCGAGGGGAAGAAGCCAGAGCAGAGACGGCAACAGGTGTGTGTGAAAAGTGGGCCGAAAGGCAACATGAGCCAGCAGGTGGGGGTGAAATGAGGAAGATAAACAGATACAGGGAAGATAAACAGATACAGGGAAGCTTAATAGGACAGTGGAATTAATATTGGAAGCACAAAAAAACAAAAAGGAGGAAGTATCTGGCAATTTTCCCATAAATAAACCTGAAAATTACCTAACAGATACCAAAATGTGAGTACCAAACCTAAACATGGCCTATTTTCACAATTAGCATTAAATTAAGAGGATAAAATGGACTTTTTGAAATCTTGCAGCTGCATTTTAGCTCCAAGTGCTCTACTTATGAACTCATGGTGAGTGATGGCCCAAACATGACACATGTGGAGTCAGGATGCAGCGCATCACTTAAAGGTCTCTGCTCCTCGATACGGAATATATATTGTCAGGGGGGCCTCCACAAAGTGTGGCGCCAGACTCAGAAGAGGAGGAGAACCCTCAGGAGGTGTCCTCATCTGGACCTCTTTACTGCTCCTTCTGCCCCCTGCCTCTGCTGTTTAACACTTTATACACAAGCAACCACATGACAGCCTGAGGACTATCAGCATATGACCAGGTCTGTGAGACACAGAAACAAGCTTCAGAATAAAATAATATATAGCGTGAGCAAAAGATTTGGTATCTTAGTCACAGGCTGCACAATGAAGAGGACTTGAAACCTCGCCAAGCAGCTCCGTCAGGCTGTCAAGAGGCCTGGGAGTGAACTCTGAGGGAAGCCGAGCTTCAGGAGAGCTGGCTGTTGTTTGACCGATGCCTTCTCTTTGGCATCTGTCCACCCTTCGAGAGCTTTGAGTCACGCTGGAGGAGTAGTGAGTCAGGTCCGAGACTATTTTAGGAATTACTCCCTAGAAATGTGAATTTGGTACATCAAAAACACACAAAAAATCGGACCTTTTCTTTTTGCTCAAATTAAAACATACATATATAGTTCAGAAGAGTAGAATTTCACGTTCTCCTGAGTTTAGTGTAATTTGTATTTGAACATTTTATCAATCAAAGAAAGTTCCTGATTTTAATGAAAATTTCATTATTTGAATTTAAACTAGTTACAAGACCGTTTGAAATAAACATGTTCACCATTATAATATTTGGCCACCAAATTTTGCAAATGTGAAATCTAAATAAAAATTACTCAAATGGAAGAAACCCGTTGCACATGTATTAACTACCTTCGATGCAAGAAAAATAAGCATAAATGCTATTTTATTGTGTTAAATGTTTATTAAAAATAAACATTTAATACTAAACAGTATTAAATGTTAGACAATTTTAATCTAGGTTTCATTTAAATTTCGTTTTAAATCCGTCTGCAAGTTTACGTTACTGTAATAGATAACATATCCCAGTAGCTTAGCAAATAGTGACAATAAAAATTGCTTTTTGACAGGAGGTTAAAATGTTTTCTTCATTTCAAAATGGATTAAGTTGAATCTATTAGTATTTTGTCGCCTACCTATATGAAAAGTAACGTAACGACTTATAAAATGTGTTCTAGATGTAGCTGGAAAAAAAATGTATAAAAATTCCAGTTTTTAAGAATAAATATGACGTACATATTTAAACTATTTCTTCTAACAACTAAAAAGGTTCCAAATTTGAATATTGAGTTGTAATTTGTCGGATTTAATGTTATAACTAATATCTAAAACAACTCTAACTTCATTTGAAACATTAGCCTAATCCTAACACGTATTTTTAATTCCGTGTAAAAACTTTACTCACCTTTGGAGACAATCCCGAAGAGAAAAACGACCAGCAGGCATCGTGGAGGCATGTTGCAGCTCTGTAGGGGATTTTTTTCCCGGAGCTGCTTAGTGAGAGGAAGCTGCGGCTTTGACGCTCCGTGTGCCGCTGTGGGGAATATAACAGTGCGGTCCAGGCGGCGTCTCCTCCGGGCTGCTACAGGTGGCTCCTACCGGGGAGTTGGTCAAAGCTTCAGCGCGTCCTCTGATTGGCTGACTCTCCTGTCACTCATTATTACTGCGCTGAAGCCGTGAGGCTCCGCCCATAGAAACGAGACATCCCTGACAACTCGACAAATGAAGACGCTTTAATAATAAACTCTATTTTTAGCTCAGTGTTTACATTGAAAGAAACGGGGTGATAACAGGGACTCAGCCCAAGAATGAACAGGTTGTAAACCTGACGCTTTTAATAGATTTTTTTTCTGTTCTTAGCCACTGAATCGTGTTTTTCTGAAAAATAAGGTGGCAAGTTTGAAAAGCTGCACATTGTTTCACCATTTTGCCCGAGACAGCATACCTCAAATGTCTAAAAATGTTGCAGTTTGGATCATAAACAAAAATGCATGTTTTCTTTTCTTTTCTAAATCTCTTCATCTTTTCCTCGAGGTGAAGGATCAACCCGATTTTTCTGTTTTCATCGTTTTAGGTCTCTCTGCAGCTGGTTTCTATTAGTTGCCCCCAGCACAGCTTCATCGGGAAGTGTAACTGAAGTCCAACTTGGCTTTAAAATTAATTTGAGTTCTTGGAATTCAATCATTGAAGGGAATACAATGTAAATATGGTGCTGCCTTTTTGGCCTTATTGTCTAAGAAAGCACAGACCCATTTAGATGTGAAACAAACAAAAACAACCACAGTTACTGTGCACCATTAAATAGATTTAGCCATTCCCATAACTCAGTTCTGTCAGGATATTATAAGAAGAAGCCTTACCCAGCTTTCTGTAATATATATGTTCCCATGTTATGTAACCACTAAGAGCAACTAATGAACAGCGTTTCATACTTGCCTGAAATATGCTGGAGTTATTTAAAAGTTTTCTTCCAGACATCACAAACTTTTATCCCCACTTATCTGTAGGAGAATTTTGGGGGGATAATACGGTGGACCCTTGTTGCAGATATCATATTTGTAAAGGAATCAGTTTGGATTGGAGAGCTCAGTTAGAAATGTGCATCAGTATGTGAGCAATGAGGCAAACAGAAGCTTCTTAAATGACCACAACCTCGACTAAAACTAGAAAATAGAGTACAAAGGACTTTGATGGTAGAGTACAACTAACAAGTCAGGTCTAAAACTTTCAAAATGTTTACATGTGGTGATGGAAAGGTCCAAGATTTAGTGAAAAGGAATCTGATTGGATCAGGCAAATAGGAGGAGCGTGGGAACTCATCACATGCAGTTTAATGCCACTGCTTCTGTGATAAATAGGCAATTTGTAAATGCTTCAAAAGGAGGGAGTTAATGTTCACACCAGTTTTTATTGTTTGTGTGTCGATAAAAAATTATGTTCTGTCAGATGTGTGTTGTGTCAGTCACTCATACATTTTGTTTGCCATCTGCAAAACCAAACCCTGATACACATAAACTTCTGTGTTATCATGGGAAAACCTGTTGTCCAAAGTATAAGGACCTTTAAAAGTCTGCTTTATCCAAAGGCATGGAGGTGCCACCTTTAACCTGTGAAACATTTAGACACCCAATGGGAACGTCTCAAGTTATTGTAACATTCAGAAAATGATTTTTTTGTTGAAAAATATGAGTATATATCCCAGAATTACAGCAAACATAGACTGAAGATGTTAAAAGGGTGAAACAATCCACAGTGAAACAAGTCTTTTACTGACACAGACTGAAAGGCCTCTCAGCAAGAAAAAAGCCATTACTCCAGAGTCAATATAAAAACACAAATAACACTAATTTTCATCACCATGTATATGGCCAGAAGAAAATGTTTGACTATAAAGATCATTGTTACATTTTGGAGAAAAAATACAAAATTTGCAAGCCGGAGAACAAGATTCCAACTATAAAGTACAAGTGACAGCAGCATTTTGCTGTTTGCTTTTACAAGAGGGATTGGTGCACTTAAGAAAATAGGTAGGATCAGGAGGAATGAATATTACTTGAAAATATTTAAACAGAATCTCAATATGTCAGTAAGGAAGTTAAAGCTTGGTCAAATTTGGTCAAATCTTCCAAATGGACAATCCTCCCTCAGCATGATGACAAAGAAGTTGCAAAGTGCCATAAGGAAGACAAAGTAAATATTTTGCAGAGGCCATCACAATTCCATGAGAACTGAAAAAGTGAAACTTATGGAAGAATATCCAAAAGGTTTGACCTAAGTTATACAAATTTAAAGTCACTTCCAGAAAATATTAATTAAATATATTTAATGTTTTCATACATTGTTGTGGCATTTAATAAATTCTAATATTTTTTTGTTACTATTAAACCATATAATACTGAACCTAATCTCTGTCAGAAAAGGCAAATTGTTTCTATACTATTTCTGTTTAAGATACAAAAAGCTACTTTTAAGTTTTGGATTTGTTTTGTCTGTAGAGGATAACTCTCAAAACCACAATGATTGACTTATAAAAACAGTAATTTTCTGTTAGCCAATCTTTAAGCTAGCCTTATTTTGATTAGCCTCTCTCTCTGTTGTGGCTCACTCCAAAAAAAAACGGCCGCAGTATTCAGCAAGGTTAGATCTCACAGTATGAAATGCTGCACCACTGTGTCACCTTTAAAACATTAAATGAGGAAAATACTTCTTCACAAAGGTCAAGTACTTCAAGGATTTCTTGAAATACCTCCAGGCCTGATAAGCGGAACCAGAAAGTTAATAATCACACACGTCCTGGCATTGGTCATTATCAGAACCTCGTCACAAGCACTCAAAAACTGTCAGCTTGGAAAATTGGAAAAACAAAACAGTGCATGTTACAACAAGTGTAAAATGGTCAATAGTGTAAAAGAGAAGTGTTCCAGTATTTAAAGGCTGGAAAATTTGATTTGCAGACTGGGTTCATTGTTCTCTGCTCTTCATGTGTGAGTAAAACCAAGGAAGCGATCAGCGATCAGAGGTGTGGCGTTTCCTTGCAGGATCTCTGTTTCATGAAAACTGAGTCAGTTTTTTGGTATTTGTTTGATTGTTGATGACACACTGGCCTCTATCAGGTCAACATGACCATTCAGAATTTATAAGCCACAATTTCCTAATCAATCTGGGTTCCCTTTTTAGCTATGTAAGAATGATGATTTGTGTTACTCACTTTATTAGTTGGAATGAAACCCGATATTTACACACCCTTTGAAAAAAATGAGACACTTAATCTTTTATGGCTCCTCACTGTCTGACATTAAATAAGAATATTTTATGTTTCAGGTTAGTGAGAATTACCAAGTAAATGCCAGGATTTGACGTCAAATTCAAATGTTCACAGAATTTGATTTTAAACAATATGACACGTTTTGGTTCTTCCACAAACTTCGCATAAGATTTACCTGGAATTTAGGCCCATTTTCACAGTTTTCAGTTCAGTTCAAAATTTTTTCATGGAACTGAGAGAAGGTTTGTGTGTTGGCCGCTCCAAAACGTTGATTTTATAAATCCATTATCTAAAGAATTTGGTTTTATTCTTATGGTTTTTGTCCACTTGTATACCAATATTTAATATCTAACTTCCTAGCTGAAGGTTGGAGACGTTACATACATTTGTCCATGTTCATTCCTCGTGATGCCATTGTGAAGTGCAGCAAAAACACCAACACTTAATGATGCTGCTACCTCAGTTCTCCACTGTTAGGGTAAAGATTATGTGGATCAACTTCATCAGATGACAGGAAATGTCTAAATAAATGACAATCATTGGCAAACTGTAATCTGACTTTATGGTTGCTTCTGGAACAATGGCTTCTTCCTTGCTGAGTAACCTTACAGCTCATGTCGGTACAACACTTCTTTTGACTTGTACCGACTGATTCATGATGTCACGCAATGAGGTTGCAGGTTTTATGTGTGTCCTTTAACCACATGCACAGGTGTGCCTCTAACTCAAATATTGTAAATAAACCTATCTTCTGATAGGCTTGCACTGCTATGACATCATCACCTTTGCTAAAAGGACAATTCTTTGCTTACTAGTGATAGTGTATATAAATATCTGACTTTCGATTTTTTTGTTTGTTTGTTCTGGTAGATGAACAAATTTTAATATTTACTGACCTGAAATCTTTCTTCTGATTTAATATCAAATGGAAAAAAGACAAAAAGGTCATGAGATTTTTTTTTATAGAGTAAGAAGACTGTTTACTTTTTAAGTGCCGTACTCTACTCAAAGCAAATATAACTTGGAATGTAGCAATAACATTTCTATAAAAATGACTGGGTGATGTATAAAATACTTGATAATTGTTTAACTAAGTCCAAGGTGCCATGGCCTCCAACAGCCTTTCACACTATTTCATTTATTTCTTTGATGTATTTTACAAGCAAATTTTCCATCCCACGTCTCCATCTTCAAAGACATAACAAATACCCAGCAGGACCCAAACACTTCGCTAACCTCACTCATATCTCATGCAAATAGCTGCACACATTGCAACATATTTCAATAACTTCTGCTGCTTTTTGTCTTGCCAAACTCCAAGACTTTTCTCCACAAATACAATTGTGTTGCATTACATGCCAGGAATCTGGGACAGAGTTTGTCTTCCTTGGAAAAGAAAAAATAAAAGGTCCAAGGATGTTTCCCAATAAACCTTCGTTTTTCCATAGATGAAGGTTTCAATAATATAGTAGAAACATGAATCGAGATGGTCAATATTTAGTTTCTCTGCATGCATTAAGTTTTTTTGCTGATATTTTATGTCTGTTTAAAATAACTTATTGGATAATGTATAGTTTATGCAGGTTAAAGCCTTTTGAAGCTCGAAAGAAAAAGTGTTGGGTCAGACATAATTTGAATCTGTCCTTTAGTATGTTGCAAATTGTTGGATTCCCTCGTTATAAGTGTTTGTTTTTGTTAAAACCATCAACTTTAGAGAAAATATGTCTTTACAAGGACAGAGAACTATACCTCACAGGTATAGTTCTCTGTTTGGCACAATAGTAGGAACTTATTGTGATTCAAGTGGAAACATAAATGATGGTCAGGATTAGAGTAAAACTGTTAAATTGTTCTTTCTCTAAACCAGGTAAGTCAGAGGTAAGGCTGAACGGTGGAGGTATAAAGCAAACAGGACACTGAAAATTATTTAATACCTTTGAAACTATCACATTTTCTTGTTGTACAGCCACAACTTTAAAAAAATTTCATTGGGATTTTTTACGATAATCCAACCAAAAGATGTACATCTTGTGCCAAATTATTGGGAAGTGGAAAGAAATTGTTTATTTTACAAATAAAATTTTGAGAAGTCACCCTGACACACTGTTTTGAAGAACCACTGCTCATATATCAGGTCCTCTATGATATCGCTTTACCCAATTTGTGCATCTAAAATATTTTTTGCAGATCCTCTGCAAAAATGTGACCTTTAATCTGTCACATTAAATTGATAGCTTCTCCTTGATTAAGTTCTGGACTTTGACTAGGCCACTGTAATGCATGGATATGCTGTGATTCCAGTAGGTTCAGTTCTGATGTCGTCTGACATAAACATCTTTCACATTTTTGTTTAAACAAGTTTATCTCCTCTGACTTTCTGCATATCAGTCTATCACATAAAATCTCTAAAACAGAAGCATTAAAGTTTGCCGTTACAGTTACAAACTTCCTTTGCAAACCTGGCGTAATGGAACAAAAAATGATAAGTATGAGCTGCCACAGGCACGGAGAAGGGGAAGAGGAACACAGATGGATGGAGAGTTCAGAGTGCTGAAAGGGACCAGTGAAACAATCCTCTGCTCTATTTAAATCTTCACATTCTCTAAAATTAAAAATGAAAGTAAAAAACAAAGATTGAATTTCTTGTAATTTAAAAGAGAAACTTTCCCTTCTTTGCTTTTACATATAGATTTTGTTTTTTGTTTTATTTATTTATTACAGTTGGTAATAACAGTTGCCTGAGCAGTCTTACTCTGATATCAAAAGAAGGATGAGTATCTATAAAAAAGAGCCTCATACTCTCTATGAAGTACCTAAAGGTGATGCTGTGGGCCTGTTTCCATTTCAAAGACTTGTGGAACTGTGACAAACGGACTGGACAAGATGCAAGGTTTTTTACAATTATGCGCCATGAAAAGGTAAATGGTCTGTGTATCACAGTTTATGAACTCCAAGTCTTTCTACTACAATCAGTCAACAGCTACAAAGTAGCCACAGCTGCCCTTCCTTGACTGACAGAAACGAGGTTTTCATTCAATTGGCGTCACGGGGCCGTCTGACAGAATGGGGGATCAAACTGGCAACCCATTGGTAACAGGACGAAGCCCTACCTCCTGAGTCACTGCTGTGGAAACTCCAAAACTCATTACTTGGAAACGGCAGCATTCTTTCACAACTGCAATAAAGGATTACTTTATTGTTTTGCTTTATGCACATATTAACTAATGGTGTAACTAATTTTCCAGGATGTAACCTGACTCTGAAGGTGGTTGGAACATTTAAGTCATTTAAAAGTTTAGTCAGATACTTCAACATGCCTTACTCCAAGATAAAAACACCAATTTGCATTTATGGAATTATTCTTCAGCCACGGCTCATATTTCAGCATCATCAAAGCTCCCTCCTTCCCTTTAAAGGTGTTTTTCCCTGTTCGCTATCTCTCTGTGCACACAGCCCAATATGTGGCCATTTACCAGCCCTGAAGATAAGAGCATCATTCACGTCACTCTGAGAGCGGCGACAGCAAACAAAAGCGCAGACGCCGAGGACACAAAGCTCACACACTGGGTTAAACTGGGCATCTGCTGTGGTGGGCCGGAGCAGCTCTTTCACACCGTTTTAACTGCCTCCTCACCCAAATAAACAACGTCACATTCCTCAGGGTCGCACCTTTAAATTTTTTATGGCACATTTTGTAAATGTTTTCCGTGAACAAAGAGAATTTCTCGCTCATCAACGCTGACGCATGATGATGCTCAGAAAGTTTCAGTCAAATCAACTGAACACGACCGTTTGTTACAATATGCTCACATTTAAAATAGAGAATATGTGGTAATTTATTAACAGGACAGGGTTGTGTACTTTCCTCCTAGGTGTGGAGGAAAATCCTCCACACCTAGGAGGCGGTACTTCTCTTACTTCTCTCTTTTTAGAACAAGGAAGTGTCTTAATTCCTCAAACAGAACATGGAAATACAAATTATACATCAAATCCCTGATGTGTGACACAGTTTATGGTTAAACAGGAGGGTAAGCGAGGGTTCACGGCTGTTATATATAGTGATGACTACAAAAAGTATGCAATTTTAACAAAACGTCTTCCATGACAAAGTCAGTTTTTGTTCCATTAAAGAGATGCTGGAGAAAAAATAGACACCAGTTCAGAAAACATAACACAAGCTCTATGTTGTATCTAAAGCTCAGGCAATGTTTAAAAAATGCATTTGCAACACAAATGAACCCGTCTGCTTGCAGGCAGGATGCTCTCACTGTTCAAACAACTTTATCCACTGAAGGAAACTGAAGGATAATTGGGTTTTTAAACTGTGGATTTTGAAAACTTCTGTTTGCTTTAGCTAACCTGCTGTCAAATAAATAACTCATTCAACGTTAAAAGAGACGGAAAAAACCATTTGAAGATAAGCTTCTTGTCAGTGTTTGCACTACATCCTGGAAGGTCGGATCTTGGGTCACTTTTATGGGAGGCGTGATGCGATTTTAAAAGACAGACTGAACTTTCTAGTTTGTCAAGTTCCCCTTAAAAGAACATATCAACGTTGTATATGTATAACCTCTCAAATCCATGGCACTGCATACAATAATACTGAATAAAAGAAAAATATTGTAAGTTAATACATTTTTAGACACCTTCATTGTCATTTATGGTTGTTCTCCAGACATTTGATGCTTTCTCATAAGTTTTCAATTAAGTTTCCAGTGGATTTTTTTTATTTTTTAAGAAACATTCAGGATTCAGGCATGAGAAGGACCATGCACTCAAAAGATTAATTCAATATCGTGTCTGAAAATATGATTTACTTTGTTAAAATATAGTTTTTAACTTACACTTTAATAATGCTACAGCTGCCCACAGCATTGGCAAAATTTCTTCCCATATTTAGGCCACATAAATTATTGATTTATCACCTCCAAAGTAAACATTAGAAAACAATCAGATGAATGAGAACCAAGGAACCACATCAGGAAAAGTTTTGAATATAAATTTTTCAATCCACCATCTGAAAGAATAAAAGTGCGTCATAACTGCAAACAAAACAAATAAAGACTGTATTTTTATTTTTTATGACTGTTTGCTGTTATTGTCACATACAACTAGAAGTACAGAAAATAGGTAATAAAATAAGGCAAAGTCCAAAATATAACTTGCAAAAATTATAGAGCACTACTTTGGAATTTTGGGGTAAGAAGCGATAAATTAATTTCACTACTACTATAGGAGAATTATCGCCATCTAGTGGCAGTTGCCACTTCTGTCACTGCCTCTTACAACTAATGCCAAGACCTTATTAGCAAAGCAACAGAAATCCCCATCAACACTTCAGATACCAGAGAAACACCTTCATGGTAACAGCAGTTTTTATTATTTTGTCCCCATTCAGTCACATTTTAGTTCATCAAACAGACCGTGAAATGTAAAATTCGTAGACGCCAGCTACAAAATTTGGCTTTGTAGGGATGAAACACTGTAAAATAAAAATGACATAATTAAGTTGGGTTTAGTGTTTTGTACATTGTCTGTAAACAATAAGAAACGACACACTGATTGAAAAATAAAGCTGAGAGATGCTTAAAGGATTGAACACTGGCTGGTGTCAGCTACACGTCATGGCGGTTCACACAAGAGTCACGTACAAAAAATCCCCCCCAAACACACCTGCTTAAATATAATCGTACAAAACGTGACATTTTAAACAGCATTTCTGCTACATACAAACCTCCACATCTTTGTCCCTGGTTTGCAGTGAAATGAGGTATATGTGAGGCTAATTATTGTTGTCTACCTCAACATGACGTTGCATTATTTTTGATACAACAGCTTTGCATTTTGACACTGCCATGTTTGACGATTGCTTAGAAAAAACACACAGTTCTGTTCACAAGTTTGCTACACACATTTCAGGCTCATAATTTGAGACTTTTCTTTCTAAAAACATAAATATGCAAAGCTGTACTGTAGTTTTCTTTCTGAAATTGATTTAATTAAATTAACAATTAGATTCCACATTTCTGAATTTCCGAGTGCTTTGAGAAAACACAAAGGATACAGTGAATCACAGAGTTATCTGTGACCATCAACATGCTTCTGAAATAATTCTGGCTTGATTTTTGACCACTAAATTGACATTATTGTTACCCATTTTCAGGCAGAAACCCAACTTTTAATAGACATTCCCCATACATTTTTGTGAGGGTTGAGGTTGGGGAATTTTCTTAAGGTTTAAAGGTTAAGGTTTTATCCATTCTTACCCCAGTTTTAATGTACATTTAGGATGATTGGTTAAACAACCAAATGACTTGAAATACATTTTAAGAATTTCAGCTTTGTCCCTCCTAGTTACTGCACCCATTTTGTGAAATTCACCAGTAAGACTGGCAGCAAACCACACTAACAGCTGGTAAAAAGTGCTTGAAAGCCTAATCTTAACTTCTAGTCGAGTTTTTCTGTATGGCTCAAGCCATTTCGAAGAAAACATAATTACAAACAAAACAATAAATAAAGTGGCAGTAGCAATGAAAAGTTGAATTAATATATTTCCAGTTATTCTTAATCACTGACAACTCCATACAGGAGTGTTTTCAGCCATGATGTAAAGGAACTCAGTGTTTCAGCAGTTTTGCAGTTTTCTGGAAATTTATTCCAGATTGGAGGAGCATAAAAACTGAACGCCACATCTCCATGTTTGATTCTGGGGATGCAGAACAGACTTGAACCAGAAGACCTCAGTGGTCTGGAGGATCGATACAAGCTTTCTGAATTTGTGGTCATTCAGCTCGATTTTGCTCTAATTTAACAAGCTGGTGCTTTTTTCTTGGTCAGTTCACGGTGATGTAAAACCGGACTTTACTATAAACAGTGACACCGGTTTATTACAGACTTAAGCCTTGGTAGACAACCTTACAAATATCCTTTCATCTAAAATGTGAAAGTTTGGGCGAGATGGTTGACATTCGGACACAACTTGTCATAAGGGGACAATAATTCTAAAAGCAGATCAAAACTGGTTGGAAAAGAATAAAACAAAGCAATATTAAGCTTCTAGAATGACTCCCAACCTAAACTCTACTTAAAATATTATGGACGATGGCTTAGAGCCAAGTTTGACAACCAATTCATCTATTTCTGATAAGAATACTGGTCAAATATCCATAATTTTGTCAGAAGCTAGTTGACGACTTCAAACACCTTGGTTTCTCTAGATTTTGCCCTGGGAAATGGAGTCCTAAATTATATCATAAATTGGACTTGAAATCGGAACGGTGAGAAAGTTGACAGGACAATCCTGCCAAAAAAAATGGTGTATGTAAACTTCTGACCAGAACTGTATTATTGGGGCACAAATGGGCTGAAGAACTCAGTCAGAGCAGCACAGAGATATCATTTCCAGCAGTTAAGGTCAGCTAGTCATATGGAAGTTTCCACAATTATTGTTGTCCTTACCAAAATGTTGGCAATTCAAAAATGTCAGCAAGAAACTACATATATTTATTAGACACATTTCTTCCACTTGCTTTTTGGGAATAGGCACCCATATACTAAAAGGGATGATAATGTTTGCACAAAGTATCTAAATTTTAAAATTCAGCACATGGCTGCAGAAACATTAGATCATAAACATCGTTTATCCTCAAAGTTAATAAAAATCTGCGAGAGCCGCTAATATTGGTATCAAGACAACTAAAACTAGGGGCTGTAATTACGTTTACATTATCCCGATTAAATATTACGTTACTTTAAAAAGCCCACCCACAAGCCTAAGCTAAACCCTCCCCAATAAGTAAGAGAAGACATTTCCAACCAATCTACTCTCCATATCCTTCATCGGAAACGACAAGCTGTCCCACCCCACAATCAGCCCAACCCCCCTGCATGCGTACGCCCCAACAGCAACTGTCAAAGACTTGGGTAATTCCTCGTGTTAGCTCTTGATTCGATCAGGTACTTTAAAACAATGTGAGAAAGCAGCTCAAAGTGCTGATCGCACACTTTTAGATAAATAGGAGGAAGATGACAAGAACAGTAAAGGGGGAAAAAAGGCCATTCTACTGCTGTCCAACAGCGACATCTATTGGCTGAAGAAGACATCCCCAAACTTATTCTTCCCTCTACTTGAAATGGCAGAACCCTACAAGACTTATTTTACATATTATATATATATATATATATATATTCTTATAAATATATATAGATATCCATGTGTGTGGCCGTTGTTGAAGAAAACACTAGCTTCACATTGACATAAAAGTACCATAATCTCTATATAGCCAAGTAGAAAGTGTTTTCAGTGTTCAAGTGAGCTGGCAGCAGTCCATTTTAGGTCACACTCATTCAACATGTAAGAAATAAAAAGTAAAAAACATCTTTCTTTTTTTAAAAATCACAAACATGCACTTCTGAAAAGTGAGCTCCCTGTCCTCCGTGAGCTTCTAGTTTCCCACGTTTTCCTGAGTAACACCTTTGACAATTTGATTTACTATTATTATTTCGCTTTTTTGCCGCTTCAGTTCTGGGCGTTTCCCTGCCATGATTTCTTATTTTAAAGTTGAATCACCTCATTGGATGTGAGATCCACTGCTTCGGCTAAAAATAAAATGCTTGAAAGGTTCTGTGAATTTCATAAATAAAGACCCGACCTACCGGCACCGCTATGACACCAATCGACGGTATATCGCAAACTCGACATATCGGATTCTTTCAAACTAATTGCATTTGCAGGATACCTTGCAGGCTTATTGCATGAAGAGGAGTAGGCATAAAGACAGAGCATCAGTGTAAATAAAATATACGTCACAAAAATAAGATGAATAAAATAGGAGCAAAAAAGATTAAAATAAGAACAACCATTGAAGAATGTTCTCCCAGGTTTCATCTGTAGCTTTGGCTTGTTGGTGTTTTGGAACCTGTACTTACTGGCTCATTGACATCAGATAACAAACTATACCCTGAGAAATCCGACACAGGCGTCCGTATCCTGTGATCCACCTCCCCACCAGAGTCAGCGCTGTAAGACAAACCATGAACTTCAGATTTAAACTGGGAGCCAAAGGCCTGGGCGAAGTTTTCTATCTGGTAGGAAGGCTTTGAGGAGTCCAGAGAGGCCAGATCCTGCGAGGGAACCAGAGGGTAGACGGCCGCCGAGTCGCTCTTGACCGCCGGATGCTCCTTCTGGTTACTCAGGTCGGATGGGCTGATCTGGTAGGTTGAGGGAGGGGTGGTGGAGTGCTGTTTCTCCATCTGTTCGGTGAGCTCCTGAGAAGGGGTGAGCTGCTGGTGTGAGGGAGCCTCCAGGCTGCTCAGGTTGAAGCTGTGCTGCGGGGACGAGCAGCTCAGCATCGCAAAGTGAGACTTTGGCACTGAGGAGGGCAGCAAAGGCAAAGCCACCGGCTGGACGAAGCCGCACTCCATATGGGACGTGCTGTAGATGTTCTTGTCGGCATATAGGGGATTTCCTGCCTGGGAAGTGGTGAAGGGTCCTGAGGAAGGAAGAGGTCCGGGGCCCAGTGGGAAACCGGCACTGTGGCTGGTGCGCTCCAAAGCCTGCAGCAAGAAGCGGGAGTATTCATGCATCATTGAGCTTTTGTCTCCAGACGGGCTGGGGGCATTGGCGTCGGATCCGTCCGCTGAGGCGGGGCTGAGCTGCACGTGTTGGTCGCCGATGTCAAAATGAATGTCGGGTTTCTGGGTGTAGAGATCCAGGAGGCTATGCAGCACCTCATCGGTGATCCCCGACTTCTCCAGATTCAGAGGACCGTCGCTGTCCATTACTCCT
Source organism: Xiphophorus couchianus (assembly GCF_001444195.1). Taxonomy (NCBI): domain Eukaryota; kingdom Metazoa; phylum Chordata; class Actinopteri; order Cyprinodontiformes; family Poeciliidae; genus Xiphophorus; species Xiphophorus couchianus. The sequence continues at coordinate 5,452,350 of NC_040243.1, forward strand.
GGAATCCCGCCCTGTAGAGAGGACGGCTGTGAGGACAAATGAACGCTGACGTCGTAGTCGCTACCGCCTCCGCCTGCCACTGCGGCACCAGAGGGCATTGCATTGTTTGTCACTTGAAGATATCGCCGCTTCTTAACGAACTGCATGGCGTCATCGTAGTTGCTGCTGGTGGATTCTACCTTAGCCTCGCTGCACTGCATCAAGCCAAGGTCGCCCTGCTCCAACATTTCAGCTTTAACTTGACCCAGACCTGCTTTCGTCAGGCTCTTCCGGTTAGCTTTCTTGAAGGCCATCTTGGGACCTTGATCCTGGTGACCCTGTTGCATGCTGGGTCCTGGCTCAGTAGAAGAAGACACAGTGGGACTCTCCACACAGTATTCGTAGATGCTGTAACCTCCAGATACAACTCCGTGAACGTGCGACTCCTTCGGGTCTCCCTTCTTCTTCTTACGCTCGCCTCCCACTGTGGAACTTTTTGACTTTCCCTTCTTCCTCCCAGTGCTCCCAACATTTCCCTGAGTAATTCCATAGCTGCCCTGTCCCATGTCCACAAAACCCAGATCCATCATCCCAGGATCCAATCCCTTTTTAATGGCTTCCCCACAGGTTCTCTTGTGCTTAAGAAGTCGATCTGTTCTAGAAAAATACTGAAGAAGAAACACCCCATGTACCCTTTATTAGCCACAGTAATTCATGTTAAACACCCAGTAAAGACAAGGCTTTATTAGGGTCACCAACCTGCTGGCAGGTCTCACATCTGTATGGCTTTTCTCCGCTGTGCGTTCTCTTGTGTCTCTCCATGTGGTATTTCTGAATGAACCGCATGTTGCACTGGTCACAGCCAAATGGCTTCTCTCCTGAAGGAGGAAAGTGTGAGGGAAGGTTAATGATCCTTGGCTGCTCTAAGCAACGCCAGAGCCTCGGGTGAGCTAATAATCTCTGCTAATTACTCACCACTGTGGATTTTCTCGTGCCGCTGGAGAAGATACTTCTGAATGAAACTCATGTTGCACTGACTGCATCTGAAGGGTCTTTCACCTTATGTAAAAATCACAGGAAAACAATAAGGTTACGACAATATTCCCACAATGTTTCCATCATATTCTCCATAGATATTGTCCTGATCTGTCGCATTATATGTTCTCCATAAACCCTTTGGGTTCATTTAATACTGCAATACCTACATTTTCCATGTTGTTGATTATTTATGTTCAACTTTAACTGCAACTCAAATTTGCAAATTTCCCCCCGAAAACAAAAGCGCCTAGATGTGATTATGTTTTCACATTTTTTTTTACATTTATGACTTTAGTTACTTATGAAGTTAAACTGAGTAAAAAAGAAGCACAAAATACCAACACCAGAGATATCTAATGTGACCAGCTGTGAATAACCTCTGAGTTTTCTTACTCTTGAAATCTATTTTCTAGCTCACTGAACTGGCAGCTTCCTGATGACACAAAGACAAGCTAAACACTCCCAACACATGGGAAACATGAGATTAAACGAAATAAGGGCTGCAAATGAATGATCTACATCCAGATCTTTAAAATACTTTACAATCCTGAGCAACAACCTCAGGATTTCCTGTCTTAGTGGTAAGACAGGCAACCCATCTAGCAAAATTCTAATTCTCAGTGAGAACATGCTATCCTGTCCATCTAAATAACTAATGCCAGCCTAGTGGTTTGGAATCAGGAGAAATATCAGATGGAGTCCAAACAAGTTACCTGGTTAAACTGATGAGGTGGTAGCTTAGGAACCAACTGCTTCAAAGCAGCAATGGTACAAACCAAAAATTCCGGTCATAAATTAAAAATATTATTATTCATATAATTTGGGATTTTGATTACGTTTTCACATTTTTATATATTTATTTTAGAATTGTAGCCATGAAAACAGCAAAACATCTCGTTTTGATGGTTAATAATGACACAAAATGTAGCAGTTTCCCAGTGACTTGAACCTCCAACATGGAATCGTTAAAGAAAACAATTCCTACAATTTCATGAAGGCAAATCCTGGAGGAAATATGAAGAAAGCTGAAAACGCTAACCTGTATGGATGAGGACATGTCTGCGCAGATGATAGGAGCTCCTGAAGGATGCACTGCAGTGTTCACAGATGTGAGGTTTTGTTCCTGGAGACACACCGCCACCGTCTGCATCCATTACTGAATGCTGCACAACAGACAGAGATGAGCAGATTAGGTCAAATAGATGGTAAAATCCCAGGTTAATTAGTTGCAACTCATACTTACAGACTGATTTGTACTTTACAGAACAGGCCCCGCATTTTTACGGTTAGTTTATAAAGAATCAAGCTGACAGAAAGCTACAGCGCAAAAACATTAAATAGGTGACAGAAAACACTAAAAATAAAAAAGAATAAGGACGAAACAGGATCGACGACAAATGGATAAATAGAAAGCAAACCTTTGCCTCACTTCTCTTCTTTCTAGGTTTACCCTCATGTCCATCAATGTTTGACCTCCGACCTTTCCTCCCGGTGGCCTCTTTTTCCAACTGATTTGACAGCTGCGAAGACGACAAAGGCAGAGGGCCGTGAGAGCAAGGAAATCACTTGAAAGAAGGTTGAGGCTCTTCAGTCTCAAACTATTAAAGAAACAAGTCTATATTTGTAGTTCTGGCAAACAAAACACTGACAAAAATTTGAGACTCATTGTGGAAAATGTGAACCGAGTGGGCGGTGGAGTCATCGCAACCTGACTGAGGCATTTAAAACAATAACTAGTCAATTTATTTTCTGGCAAAAACTTTCATCCAGAAGGGAGGAGAACAGGTTTCTTCCAGATATTGCCCAGCTTGCATATTGCTCCTCGTCACCATATGGAGACTGAAAGCACAAATGTTACTGCACCTGCTCATCTTAAAAATCAGTCAAAAGTTTAGAGTGAAATCAAATACTGAGTCCAATGTCTGACTTAACCAATTCAACCAAATTAACTTGATCTTGGAAAACATGAGAAATTACAAATGTAATGTCCCCACCCCCCGGTTACAACAATTTTTTGCTTTTGTATTTAACTGGAAAATGGGATGTAGTTTTAGGACAAGATATATATCGTCTTCTGAACAGTAGCGGTTCTAGAAGAAGAATTATTTGTTTGCAGCGATGCTGAAGGACATCAGTCTGATAGATCAAATCTATTGTGTTTAAACATAATCCTTCTAAAAAAAAACCCAAACTAAATAAAGACAATAATTGAAGCTGTTGAATATTCAGGCCTCGTGACCTCTGATGGCTCACTATTGTCAGCAGAGTGTGGATGTGTATATTTCTGTTTGAATGAGCACAAAAGACGTCTGAAATGAAGTGCAAACTCAAACAAGACAGCTGCGTCCTCGCAAAGACGTTCTCATTCACGCTGCAGCCGGATGACATCACCCCTCTGCTCAGAGAGAAACTGCTTTGCATCTGAAGCCAGCGGGAGATTTATGTCTCCATAAGTTAGTTTCACACAAGCTTCTGCACTGCACCAAAATCATGAATGACGTAATGAGACAAAGATTATACTAAATTTTACCTTTTTTAAAAATAATATGGAATATGGAAGAGTGTGACTGCTTCTTTAATAGATACATCTCAGTTTAATATAAATATTTTGATTAAAGAAGGTGTTACTGATTTTAAGATTTTAACTCTATTTTATAGTTCTATTTTTAGATTTTTTAATTTTGAAAATTTCTGCAGAAAACTACGGTGCAGGACAAAAGGCATCAGTCTATCTACGCTGGTATAGACTTAAAAGAAAAAGAAAAGCTTTTCCAAAATGCCAAAGATAGATCTGCCTTTCGGAAAACAGATGCAAACTGGACAAATTCTGCTTTAAAGCTGCAGATTATACTAACATATTAAATGCAAAATGAAAAGATGAGAATAATAATAATGGCTTTGAATAACAGAAACTTGTAACTGCTGCAGTATCTGTTCAACCCGACTGAGATCATGCTTCGTTAGTTTCCGCAAATTAAGCAACAGCTTCAAATGGAGATTTTCCACCAACAACATTTCGGGTCTTAAAACAGCAAGTTCCAAACTGGTTTTACTAAAAGAACCAGTTTAGTCAGGGTCAGGATAAATTTTCTAATCTCTGTTGTAAGAGTTTTTGTGAAGGACAGATGTAGATGGAAACAGTTTAATAACCAAATTTTACTATTTATCTCTGTATCTTTATTGTCCCAGATTAAGATTCATTAGTCTCACATTTTCTTGTTTATTTGGCTGATATTTTATGGTGAACACATTTTGCAGGGTTTAGGAACAACCAGACAGCTGAGCGGCTTATGGATCGAGAGGCATCAAACACAAAGGATATTTTAGTTCACCAAATTAATTTGTTAAATTTAGGACTCTAACTTATCCTTAAAGTAGAAAATCCATACTTTTCCCTATTTTTATCATTTTATTTTACAATATAAATTTAAAATAATTCTAGTAGTTTATGGTAAATGCCTCTACAGCGGGAAGGGCTTGAATATACTACCAACAAAAAAACTGAAAACTGGAAGATAAGAACAAAGGAAATAAGTAAAGATAAGGAAGGTCACAAAGGAGGTGATGGAGGCAGAAATCCTGTAACGAAAGAACAAATGAATGAACAAAGAGATAGAAGGAGCTCAGAAACGCTCAAGAGAAAAGACGACAGGACATAACGGAGGAGAGAGGAAGGAAGGATAGATGGACAGAAAGAAAAGAGAAATAAAAAACAGTAGTGGTGGGAGTCTTTAGGTATGTCATTATCAGATTAAAATTCAGGAAGTTACATTGCTATTATAAATTGATTATTGACATAACATGGCACAGACGTTGCTGCGTCGGTGTGTGCATCTTGTCAAATCATGAAACAGATTTTACAGCTCAGCCCCAACAGGAAGGAGACAAAAAGGAAGGAAGGAAACACCATTTAGACAATGGAATAGGAAACTAAGTCTAGAAATAATAATATTTTTTGCTTCTATACTTATTCAGACCTGGAGAATACAAACAATGAATCCCAGACTTTTCTCATTGTGAAGGAACCTTGTGAATAATTCAGCTGAGCAGCTCAGTTCTGCTAAAACCACGACCTTTTAAGCCTTTCTAAGCATCTCCAACAATTGCCAGCTGCAGGGTTGATCAGCAGATTAAGAGTTTCAGAAAATATGTAAAAATATTAGAGTAATGCCTAAAAAAACAAAATGTGAAATAATTACTACCACTTTAAGAGCAGAGTGTTTTGTGTTCCTGAAACCATTTCATTCTCCTGGTCTGTCGGCTGTACCCACGTTGCCAATGTTGAGGTCGCACACCAGCAGCTTCTGGTGGTTACCGACGGTCACCTCCAGCACCTCCCCGCTCCGCCCCAGACCTCCGGGGTAGAGCGGCAGGCGGTAATCGTGCTCCGACTGCTTTTCCTGCTTGATGCCCATGGCGTGAACATAGTCTCCAACCGCAGCAGCGCCCCCTTGGTGGCTGCAGTCAGGAGAGTCCCGCTCTTTCTTCAGGATCAGGTCCTGCGGCGGAAGTTCCTGCATGACGGAATGCGCCGACAGCCGGGTGAAGCTGGCCACCGGAGGGAGGTGACTGAACATTATCATGCCAGCTCCAAAGTTGGAGTCCATGCTGCCGTTGGAGCGCAGGAATTCATTCCCTAGTTTATCTTGAATGATGTTCATGCTGAAGGCTGGTGGGCAGGAAGACTATGGGACAGAAATTCATCCTGTGAGGAAAAAAGACAACAGCAGATCATGTTTATAACAACAATAACATGTTTCAGACAGACAATCTGTCAGCAAACAACCAGTTAAGCCTGGTCTTCAGGAATCAAAGCCACGGCCTCTGATCTAACAACTTAGTCGGATTAAATCGACGTTTTGTGGGTCAACAAAGAGCGGCCGTCTGGACCATGTGAAAACAAGGTGAAGAAGAAGAGAAACTGAAATCGGTCTGCTTCAATAAAGTGTTTATGTCCGGCCTTCGTGGCCAAACAAAAGTCAGTGCCGCTGCGTTCCACAAGCAACACGAGACGAGGAGCAACGGGGACCGCTGTGTGGTAATCTTTATGATAGGACCGACTGTCTGACCCAGTCATCCTATTTGTACCAGCTTATCTGTCAATGAGAGCGCACACACACACACACTGTACTAGAGTGACTGTTTACCAGCTTATGCAGCAACAGCAAAGTCCTAATAAGTCTGAATGAGAATTATAACACACGTCTGTGAATGCAGGATTTGCATATATTTCAACTGAAATTTTACTACTTTTGATTTTTCAGAAGTCAATCTTATGTAATAATAATAATAAATAGTTTTTACAATGTTTCTATGGCTGACAGTAAACAGTAAAAATGTTAATCATGCAACACAGCAGCCTTTTAGTTTATCCTTACCTAGAAAACTTAACTGGCATTTAGCAAAAGATAATCTTTGAATATTAGAGCCGATACAATTACGTTTGATGCTTAAATTTTTTTTTTATGAACATACATTGCATTCAAGGTACCGTTATTGAAATTTTAGTTTACCTGCACATGAGCCTAGAAATTCAGGTTTTCATCTTTTAGAAATTGAACAGGAAAAAAAAGTTTTAAAATACTTTTAATGGATGCACAAGAAACCTGGCTATGAGTCATTTCTGTATCTGTTTTTCAACATTTAAGTATAAAGATGCTTACTCTGCAAATAATTTGACAAGATTCTGAATTAAGGTAATAACAGATTGCAGAAGGTTAAACTCTTGTCCAATGAAACATAAATAAATGAAAAATATGTATTATCTGCTCTGATTTTGTCCTACAAAAGTGCTGGACTTTTACTTTTTAAACTAATCTCTGCAGTTTTTTTTTTACAGAAAGAATAAAGGAAATCTACTTAAGCAAGTGACTGTAAATAATATAAACACTTATGCAAACTGATTATAATTCTAACAAATATGGTTATAAATTGAAGGTTTTAGACAAGCAGAGATAGAACTTTTAGGATATAAGAGTGATACAATAATATACAACATAAAATGGGGACAAATCAGATTTTTCCCCCCCAACAAATTCACCAAATTTGAATTGAAAATAATCTGAAATTAAAATGTCTAAAATAATTCAGTCGGACTGCCTCTCAAATGCCTTCATCTCTACTGCATTAGCAGTCACACCGCCTGCTCCAAAACAAGTTTGGAAGAAGGAAAAGCAAACAATACAGTTTTTACTTCGATTAAACTGCTATTTTCTTCGGTGTATTTCAGCAGACCAGCTGAGAGTTCGTAACACAGCAGAAAATAAACCAGCAGCCTTGCAGGATGTGAATTAGCTCCCTGCTAACCGTTTCGGCTCAGCAGTTCTGCGGGGCCCTGCTTCTTTGTGATGCCAATAATTAATGTGGTCAGGCAATAAGAGCAGCTTATCTTCCTCAAAATACGACAAGAAACTGATAAAACTACAATTAAAGCATCATAATCAAATTAAGATGTTAATTCGCGTTAAGTCTTGCAATTTTATTACTTTTGTGTTAAATTTAGACATGTTTAATTAGAGCAAAATCTTAAACCCATTAAAAAAGCTGGAGAATGATGAAGGGTGAAAGCCGGCTTGTACAGCTATAGTGAATGTGTTTGTTCTCGTTTGTGCTTTATTATGTAATCGGTTCGGTTTGCTGGACTGTAAGTGATGGAGAGACACAAGCAGGACTGACCCAAAACAAAACGGCCCAACTAAACTCGGGGAACAATGATGCTCGTCCCGACAGACAGAGCGGCTAACTTAGCAGCAGCTAACCCCCCTCAGCGCTGCGCTCTGCCTCGTCCCGGTAATAATGGAGTTATAAACCGCAGCAGCCCAAAACATTAGCTGGTATATATTTATCTTACCGGTGCAGGACCATGACCCGCTGCTGTGGTCCGCTTAGTTCACCCTCAGCCGCCCCGTTTTTAAATCTACAGCCCAAACATTGTTCTCCTGCTGCAGCTGGCTTCTTCCATCTTGGCCCGCGCAGAGCATTCTGGGTCCGGTAGGCAGGAGCATCCTGAGCAAAACCCGAAAGTCACTCTCGTTTTTTGCACTCTATTATTTTGCGGCGTTCCCCCTATTTTTTGTTTTTAACCAGTCCCTTTGATATTTTAGCATTAACCACAGATTGTATTTTTTTACGTTTTACATTAATAATCCCTTTATAAAATTGCAAAGAAACAAAGAAATCTAAAAAATCAATCTGGAAAATCCTTTAACCTTGGCTTCTGAACACAAAGGTTTCATACTGATTCAAAAAGTAAGCTACATTACTGTGTAAAAGTGAATCATAATCACTTCTTAACTTTGGACATTTTTCTTCAAAAGAGCTCAACTTTTGCAATATTTCAAATTGATCCTCCTTTATCAAAGTCTTTCAACGTTTTCTTTGAAATTTTGTGCCTTTTACAAACATCTACAAATTAGAATCAAAAGTGAATTGATTTCTGAAAATAATTTTTAAAACGTTAAGTATAGACCATCATTTACTTATAGGTAAAGATATGAAACATAATTTTACTTTGGAGCATTGAAGCACAGAGTCAGAGCCTTACATAGTCAGTACTGCAGCTGTACGAATATTGTTGTCTGCAAATGGTTAATATAAATCTTCTTTAGTCAATTCTTTGCTGCTTTACAGGTATGTGTTTCAATCATTATTGTATTGGAAGACCAATCTAATATCCATCTTAAGTTTTCTGGGTGAAAGAAAAAGATTGTCATCCAAGATTTTACAGTGAATGGCTTCAACCTCGCCTTCTCAATACGCCAAACTCATCCTGCCCAACCCAAAACATAATTATTCCACATTCATGCTTGACTCCTTTACATTTTATCAGATCAAAATCACAATTTTTTATAGATTTTTTGGCCTTTTATGTAAGAAAGGTAGTAATTAAATGAAATAGGAAAATTATATTTTTCAAATATTTCTGAAAATTGTGTTGTGCATTTTTATTTTTCCCAGTGTAGCTGAAATGCCCAAGGTAACTCTGGAGGAGAGATAGAGATCCACAGCTCATCTGGGAGAATCTGATGACGTGGCAATTATGACCATGCATTCTTCAAATATCACCTTTATGGTTGAGTGGAAAGAAGAAATACTTTCTTGAAGAAAGCTACAAGAATACCCATCTACAGTTTTGTCAGAATCTATGCAGAGAACACAGTCTAGATGTGAGAGGAGGGACTCACATCAGATCATTTTTGGGGCTACAAGCAAAATGCAGTGCGTGGAAGGAAACTAAAACTATGCATCACCCTGAACACTGAAAAGTGTGACATAACTGTGGTTACGCTGCTCCGTTGACAACCCTTGGGTCTAACCCATTAAGGTATAATGTAAGGAATTGATTTTATTTTGCAAATTGAGATCCAGTCTATCTACATTATCAACTGATATTGATTTGTTTGCCATATGGGCACCTAGCTAATCTGTGGGAGTCAGAATCATAGCTTGTCCACAAAAGCGCAAACACTTGCACATCAAATGCTAAATACATTTTATCTTTCTGAATTTATCGCTGTATAAATATAGAAACATTGCTGATATTCCTTACTTTCTGATATTTCCAGTTAGAAAGATGAGATAAGATCTTGTGATCTTCTGTGTAATGCTAATTTGGATTTCTCTGTGTGGGAAAGCCTGATGGTTTTTCCACATAACAGATGGCAGTCCTGGCTGCCCGCACTCTAATCCTCAAATCTCGGGGGGATCGTCGCTGAGCATGAGCTCCCTCTGCTGAGATAAAAGACCCTCAGCAGGTTGCAGAGAAGTGAGCACAAGACAAACATATTTACTTGCCAAGTGATAGCTTTTTTGTACAAAGTTTAGTGGCTAACCAAGTGTATTATCCATTGTAAAAAAAAAAAAGAAGATTGATTTACAATTATCCATATTTGATAACAAAGGTGGAATAAATAGTACATTTGGCTTTAAAAATATTCAACAGGCATTTAACTTTTTATATATCAGGAGTGACTTGACTGCAGTTCCTAAAAAATATATAAATCATCAGCAGAATCAGATTTAAACAGGGTTCTGATAAAAACAAATGCAGCTTGTGTGACACTTGAAAACATTTACTATCTGAAAATTAAATCAACAAGACAGGTCCTTCATTTTGCCTTTAAAATCAAATCTTACATCAGATCCTTCAGTGTTAAAGTGGATTTTGTCATGTGATTTAAGATTATCAGATCTAACATTTAGTAACATAAAATCAGATCTTATGAAATACTCGACATTCAGCTTCTTTGTATTCTGTGAAGCAGCCATTTTCTCGTCCTGCTCTTTTGTCAATGATAAAGGTGTATTTTTCTGTAAATGTTTGCGAAATGACAAATGTACCTCTGATCTGATCTAATACGTTTTTGGTTAAAATCTTGTACAGTCTTGCACTTTAATTTTTAACATGCACATAAGATAAAACAAATATGTTAGATGCTGAATTAAGATTTTTGCATGGCTTTAAATGAGTGTCTTGTATTTCATGTTTTGCGCACATTATTAGGTTTTTTTTTCTTTTCTTTTTAGAAATAATTTGCAAAAAAGATGTTAATAGGTGGTGGAGATATACATTTAAAGACCAGAGGATGTTCCTCTCAAACCACTGCTGAAAAAAATAAAATAATGGGAGTTGATCAAAAGATAATGATGTGGTGTCACAGTGTGGTGCAATCTGTGACCTGAGTTTGAAACAAGAGCAGCAGAATCCATCTTTAAAAAATCTCTAACAGCCTATAGAAGCCAACCAATATGGTGTCACCTCTCTTCCTTTATCCTCATTTCTACATATAGAAAAAAATGCTCCCTATATGATTTATTACATTAAACGTCTCTTACTGCTGTGTGAACATAATCCGAACAGGATTTCTTGCTGTTGCATCAGATTAAGTCATTACAGAACTAAAAGTCATATCATGCCTCTTTTTAAAACTTCTATGCAAATGCGACTAAGAATTTTTTACTGAAGTTGTTTAACCGTGTTGTTCACCTAAGCAGAATGCAGTGCTTTACAAAAGTATTTATACCTCAGAATTTTGTTCCCCCCCTTCTTAAACTTAATTTAATATTTAAATGTGTAATAGAAGGACAATTATTTGGTTTTTCAAATGATGCCCATAAATAAAAGTCCAGTGCAACAAATGATCTTTAGAAGACACCTAATCATTTAAAAGCATCCATATTTGTGTGATTTGATGAAAAATCGTGAGTTTTTTTTTCTCCGTCAGGAAAAAAAATGAAATGATGTTTTACCAAAGAAGTAAAGTAGTAAACATCAATGATGTAAAAACTGAAAAGGATACTGCACAACAGATTGGTAGAGACATAAGTGTGAAAAAGTGATACGCTTAGCCATTTCTGTTGCAAAACCTTCTAAAAAATAAAGAAAAGCCGCCATGGAAGCCAGCATTTCCAGAAACTTGACCCAACATGAGTTAAAGGCTTTATTTATATCATCCAATCAAACCAAACAAATCTCTCTCCCATAGAAGCTCCATTTGCTCTCAACACAAAATTAAAGGACTGAACAAAACCACTTTCTATGTGAAACAAAATCAGTCAAGCGGCTTCTTTATTCTTTCAGTGACTGAGGCTCTATTTAAGCATTCATTAACATGAGCTTGCACACACTGCTCTGCATGCACCACTGTGCAAATCTTTAGGTGTGGTGTAATTAAAAGGAGGGCAAATCAAGTCAGGAGGAGGGTCACTCATGCCTTTAATCATCATCCTTGGGGGGAGAACAATGGTTAAGAAAATCTTCCATAGGATATCTATACTGGGTGGCGGTGGGTGGGGGAGGAATAGGTGAGAGTCGAGAAACTGATATATTAACAGGAAATAGGATTTTAGAGTCATAAACATGAAGTAATTTTCCAAAGAATTTAACTTAAGTAAATTTTCTGATGTTAAATTGTGATTATTGTGATTTTATGTTGAAGACCGACACAAATAGCACATAGCTGTTAAATGGAAAGAAAATGTGTGTGTTTCAATGTCTTTCAAAAATAAAATCCTGAAAGGTTTAACATTCACTTATATTTAGCCCCTAAAGTAAATAATTTAGATGACTTCCACTGCAACAGTTGCGATTGTTTTGTATGCATCTACTAGATTTGTCCATCAAAAGACTGAAATCTTTCTCCATTCTTCTTTGAAAAATAGACTGAGGGCAAAGCTTGCCATAAATTCTTAATTGCATTCAGCTCTAGATGTTGACCACCAGGCCATTTTGACACATGCATATGTTTGGATCTAAGCCAGGGGTTTATCATCTTTGGGCAATGAACTGAACATAGCTTTGTGAGATACTTAGAATATCGTTTTATAACCAAACATTGCTTTAAACTTTACACCTCGTTTCTTCCAGACCTGTCTGTTGTGTTTTTTAGTCTTTATGACTAAGAAAGTCTGTATATTCTCTAACAAAACGTCTGAGGCTTTTAAAGATCAGCTGGATTCTTCTTAATAAATTGTAAACATCTGGACTCTATTAAATAATCATTAATGAACTGACTCCTGAAGTCAACTTGGATTTTTACTAAGCAGAATTAAGATAATGGAAGCTGAATATAAATGCGCTACAAACTTTTTTTCTCCCCTCCAAAGGTGTGAATACTTTACTGAACACTGTCTCAGCAACGCCAGAGTTCACCAACAGTTGGTCAGGTTTTAAATGCACATGGACGGACCATCCAGCAGGTGGCACCGTTTGACTTAGTCCTATCATTCTCTAATATCATCAATTTAAATATTTGTTTTCATCTTCCATCAATACTCCTTAATCACACAGGAGAATGCACCTTAATTAAAACTCTCATGAAACAAGAAGATGAATAAATTATCCATCTGGTTAATTTTTCAGAATGAACCTATGATCTATTTATTAACTGACCAGCTGAACTGGAGTCAAACTGCCCACATCTCATATTGTGTAACTCTCTCCTCCTCTTTTTCTGCCCCTTTCCCTTCCTCTCTCTGCATCTCCAATACTCCCTCTTCTCTCTTTAACCATAACGTCCCACCAGAAGCGGTGTGTAGTGGACGGCTCCTGAGCTACCGAACGACGCGTCAGTCAGAACACACAGAGGCTGAGCAGAGCGCACGGAGAAGAGCAGAGACTCATTGGTGTGATGTGAAATAACCAAGAGGACAGTGGAACTTTCCATCAAGCGAACACCTACTGTGCAATAAAAGCAAACAGGCAGTAGGTATTTTCTGTTTGTTTGTTTTTATCTTTCGTAATTCCCAGGATCCGCTGTGCGCACTGAAGTGGCCATGGCGTATTTTACGCACTGCAGGTAACCAATCCGTTGGAGACTAAAACTCTAAACACATCCTGGATTAAACTGCGACTGTTGCGCTAGTTAACACCAGACGGGCGGACATGGCAGCACTTCGGAGGAAATTTGGAGAAGACTACCAGGTCGTCAACACCAACCGGGCAACTACTTTCTCCGCCCCGGTGAAGAAGAAACGCCAACGCTTCGTGGAGAAGAACGGCCGCTGCAACGTGCAGCACGGAAACCTCGGCGGGGAGACCAGCAGGTATCTCTCCGACCTGTTCACCACTCTGGTGGACCTGAAGTGGCGCTGGAACCTGCTCATCTTCATTCTCACCTACACCATCGCTTGGCTCGTCATGGCATCGATGTGGTGGATCATTGCTTACATCAGGGGGGATCTAAATCACGGCCACGATCCGTCCTACACCCCGTGCGTGGCGAACGTTTACAACTTCCCTTCAGCGTTCCTCTTTTTCATCGAGACCGAGGCCACCATCGGCTACGGCTACCGGTATATCACCGAGAAGTGCCCGGAGGGGATCATCCTCTTCCTGTTCCAGTCGCTGATGGGTTCCATAGTGGACGCCTTCCTCATCGGCTGCATGTTCATCAAAATGTCCCAGCCTAAGAAACGCGCGGAGACGCTCATGTTCAGCCAGGACGCGGTGATTTCCCAAAGAGACGGCAGACTCTGCCTCATGTTCCGAGTGGGCAACCTGCGCAACAGCCACATGGTGTCCGCGCAGATCAGGTGCAAACTCATAAAGGTAAGCAGAATGCGCAACTTAGCGCAACGCCAAGTGGAACAAGTCAATTTTATTTGTGAAGCACAATTAAGCAACAAGAAAATTTAAAGTGCTTTACATCATAAAAACATCAAACAGTCACCAATTATGAAACAAGCAATGAACATGACATTTTATCAAGTGCCATAATCAAAATTATAAAATAATACACATCAAATAGGTTGATCTATGTTCCACTTACTACAAATCAAAGGCAGCTCTAAACAGCTGGGTTTTTAGACTAGATTAAGAGTACTCAGTGTTTCAGCTGTTTTGGAGTTTTCTGGAACTTTGTTCCAGATTTGTGATGAATAGAAGCTGAATGCATCAGATATTCTGTTTTTTTTTTTCCACAAAGCAATGCAGACGAGAAGTTGGTTGAACTTTACCCTATCCTGCTCTACTCTATGAATTAAACCTTTAAACTATTATTTTCCTCTCATTCATGACACAGTCCTTTCATTTGCATAATCTTTCTTTTCTAAATCTCCGCGCATCAGGTTGGTTGGCAGATCTATAGGTTGGTAAACTTTAAACCACCAGGATCTATAAGAAAAGGCAGTGATGGTTTATATCTGGAGTTACCTCAGTTTCTTCACAAAAACTGGAGACTGAGTTAATGTGACTGGTAGATGCAGAGAAAGTGAGGAGATCCCCAACATTGGATGCAAACTTCAACTGCAATCTTCGAAAACAGTTAAAAGAAGTTTAAACAGAAGGAAATGAACAACTCTACTAATGAAGAACTCAGCAGCTTTTTTTTATTTTGTAGTTAACACAGCTAATGAACCTCACACTCTGAAAATGAGCAGCAATGCAGAAAATTACAACACAAACAGCAGCGAGGTCCGCTGGCTCTTCTTTTAATTATCACCACGGAGCTCCTTTCAGCCACATCTATGTTCGGTGAGCAAAATGGGCCATAAAAGAAGACAAACTGCATTAGAGATGTGCTTGGAGCTTGTTTATGTCTGTGTTCTCTTCCACACACAGCATTGGTCAGCTTAATGATGCATGCAGGCAGGCGGAGAGCAGGAGGCAGGGAGGATAGAGCTGCTCCACACTGTGGAGCACGAAGGAGGGTAACAGCTCCACAAACAGGAAGTAGAGTCACGAAACTGTACCACAAATCTTCTGTGTAGCAAAATCTACATACAACTTTTAATATGTGTGATATCATCTGAATAGTCTTGGGAAATTAAAAAAATTATAAAGCAAAAAATGGAAGCCCATGTTATGAACCTTTAAACCCAGCATAGTCTGGACTGTCTTTTTTTATCTTTAGAAAACTAGACCTAAGCTTCCAAATCTTGCTGCAAACTGTACAAAATTTGCACAGTTTCTCTTTCTGTGAAAAAATAAAAAATAAACATAGCAACCACCGTACACTTACATTTGCTCCAGGGCTTTGTGGTCTAACCTTGTTCTCTCGCTTCAAAGACTCTCTTACCCACACTGCAGCTCTGCCAGAGCGCAAATCACCAAAGAGACAAACGGATCAGGTGAGTCACTCCAGAAACAAACGCGTTGTTTGCTATGCAAATGCCTTTAAACATCACATGCCACATAAGTTTTTTTGGATAAATGAAAAATCATTCAAGCTGAATGCTGGACATGCACTTCCTTCTTGGAGATGTTGGTGGTGCTGTTGAGCTACAGCTCTGTCTCATTCAGGGCTCAAAGGAAAATACAAAGAAGATAGAGGAGATATTTTAAAGCTGTTAGAGATAGGGGCAAACTTTGACTCCAGCCTGATCCTAAAGCTGTGAGTAAATGAACAGCTTATACACTCCTGTAATATTTCAAATAATTTCACATATGGACACATTTTAAAAGTATTATTGCAGTGATTTGAACTCACTTTAAATTGTGCTAGGAGAAGTTCAAACCGAAACTAACATCATTGTATTTTGCCTCCAAGGAGGAACACTTACTTGATGTACTTTAAAGTGACCTTAAACTATAGTTCTCATGGCTTTACATACAATTTTCAGTTTTTATTTTGACATAGATCATTTGTTTTCCTCAGTTTTAGCTCAGTATATGTACCTGAGTGTAACAGCATGTTTTAAAGATTGGGATATCTGGAAAATACATAATTCTGATACCATTCCTGAAAAGTGCAATGACGACTTTTATTGTGATTAACCCACGTTTTTTATGACTTAAATCTTTCCGTACCATTACACAATGTAATTGTGTGCAGAAAGGGCACTTAAAGCTCATGCCATTGACCGAATACGTCACTGATATCCAGAGCATGAATCCCTGAAGCTTGAAATTTAATAATCTACCAAATATTGCATCCAAGCAGTCCTTTCCAACGGCGGTACTCCACACACTGATACTGTGATTATGTCTGTGAGTCAATATATTGTGCAGCCTTATTAAAAATTATGAAAGCAAACATGAGTGCAATAGAAGACATGCCAATTTTACTGTAGAGCAGATGGGCGTCTGTCATGTCTGAGAAATGAAGCTGAACCCAGCACAACCTGACTGGCAACCTGACAGATGGATCATAAAATTGACTTTTCAACTATTATGAACCTCTGCATGATTTTTCTGTGGAACATAACTACAAAATGCACGTATTTGTGGATTATTTTCTGAAATATTCAAAAGAAAAGTCAACTTTGGAAGTTGAAATACCCATCTGCAATGCTACTTGACATGATATTAGCTATCAGTAGCAAAGCAGCCAATCCAGTAGCACCTTTCATCGATTGGCTATGCTTTCCAGGAGTGGAGTTAAGGAAGAACAGATATTAGCATCTGCACCAAAGTGTTTTCTATTGTACGTATTAAAGCATATTAAAGGTATATTTAAAATAGGCTGTTTTTAGTGTTTTTATAGGGGGCTCCTAGATTTTGGAGATTTTAATTTAGCTTAGTGACTATGGTCAACTGTAATAGCAGTTTGAAAATCAATGTGTTTGTGAAATAAACTTGCACCCTGCACACTGTGAGGATATTTTCATAGACTCACATTATAGAAATGAAAAGAAATGTCACTTCAATGAAATAAGACAAGCAGTTCTTCATGTTTCTCTTACATCTGACACAGACATGCAGAACAAAATAATTGCTTTCTTCTTTTTTAGTGCAGACATGATCAACACTACCCTGTTTAACTGAAGGAAACAGAAAACCTGGATGGATTTTTGTGGTTTTCAGCTTTCTGTTTCTCACAGTTATTTATGTGATGAATTGCTTTGCAGATTTTGAGAGACATCAATATGGGTGCCTCCCCTATTAATCTGGCTCTTTGGTTGTCGATTGGCTCAAAATTAATTCTGGTTATCCAACCGAAAATACAATCCAAGTATCCACATCAGTGTTGATATTTTTTTAAAAATAAAGCTGTTGAGTCAAGAAAATTGATGGAAGATGGTTTATGACCATTCATAATTGAGTAAAACATAATTATTTCCTCCCTTTTATTATTTTCCCCGTTTTGATTATGTGTTAATTCTTTAATTTTAACATATCTGAGCTAAAACTTTGATTAATTAGAAGTTGAGCAGGCCAGGAAATATTGCCAGAGGTTATTAGACATTTTATATGACACTTGTATTACAATAAACATTCTTGGAATAAACAGAACTGTGGTAAGATGTAACTTTTTCTTACAGAAAATGATCAAAACAATGCAGCCACTTTTACTCAATGAAGGCAAATATGACCTTTACTAAGCATATCACTTCTCTATATGTCAGCAATATAACCACCATATTCAGTGGTGATATGTAGATAAAGCCGACAAAAGTGCTGCTGTGCAGGATAAAAGCTGCAGTCTTTCATCACTGTGAGTGCAATCCATAGACCTACTGACCTTTTTTTGGTTTGAAGTGGGTCTGTAGCCATCTGCCTACGCCTTCATGCTGTGTGTTGGTTCTCCTTTTTGCCTTTGGTGATGCCCAGGACGCCAGAGTAAGACGTTTTGGCTCACATGTTTGGAGAGCCCGGCAGCGATCTGCCTCTGTGCTGGTCTGCAGGAGAGACCTGGTGGTGGAGACATTTTGCCAAAGTGTCAGCATTACTAAACAAAAAATGCATAATATTTCCCGTATAGTGCAAAAAGTTTATTTTATCAGTGTGCTTTTGATCACTATTTATGGTTAATTATTATATTATTCATAATTATCATAAACAATTGTGACTACAATAAACTAATCCTAGTTTGTCAAATACAATCACTTTTTTTCCACTGATGTTTCTATACGAACACTGATGTTTCTATACAAACATTGAGTAAATATGAAAATATGATGGGCATACAATTACTAAACTACTGCCAAAAACAGAAAATCATTGCAGGGATGTATTTAATTATCTCTTATAGCTCTTACAATAATTGCTGCAAATTATTGTGATAAAATTTGATGTCCATGTTGCCCATCCCTAAATGCTACCTGGATTCAAACAAAAACCAAATTCTCGATCTAGTTCAAGAGGTGCATTTCCAGTTTAACCCAAATTTAAATCGCTTTTCAGTCCATAAGAGTCTTGAATACCTCCTTTTTGACTTATGCAGTGTGCATTGAGTCTACACTGACAAGGAAAATGTTTGAATTGTAATGTGGGAAATTAAAAGATTGCATTTTTATAGAAATCAGTGTAAAATCTATTTAACTTACTGTTAGATTTTTGTCCTCTAGAAAATGAAGAAAATGTTTATCTTCTACTGAATTAAATGATTTTTCTTCACATGTCCAGATCTAGAGCGTGAAATTTCACTTCAGTCAAAGCTACGATGGAACAGATCATGTGCTTTGGCCAAATTTAGACACAAATTCAACATTTCGAAGTTGCCATCTGCAGACACTTTGAACTATGAGTAAAGTTTGTAGTTGATTACACAAAAAGATGGTTTGGAAAATAAATTAGAATGAAACATTCACAAGAATGCATGTTTGATCCTGTAAAACAAGATGGAAGCTCTTGTTTACATGGCTTTGGGCATCATGTCGGTAGCCTGCAGCCCTGCTGAGATGTAGTGGAGGATTGCTTGATGACAGGAGGCAGAAAATGGGGTGAAACAGGCCAGTGAGAGCTGTCACCCACAGAGTGGCAGCTCTGTTGGGTCTGACAGCTTCGAAGGGCATGCTGGTAAATAATCCTCCCTGAAATGTTAACTGGTTTTACTGGGAGGTAGGATGGAGGGTGGGTATGTAAAGGAATAGTGGAAAAAATGGCAAAACAACAACTCAAATAGTCAAAGAAAGTTGGTACAATAAAAATGAGTAACATGTTTTCCTATGTATTTTCAGCACTTGAGAGGTGCAATCTATTTCAGGCATAAATGAAATATTCTCAGTATTGCTTTCCCAATACGAAACAGTTCCAACTGCATGACTGAGCGGAGGATTGCTGGAGAGAGCTCTGCAGGCATTGATTAGTCAGCCTCAAATCCAAAAATCATTTCAAATCTCTGCAGCTCAAGGCCCTCCTATTTAAACTTTTTTTTTTTTTTTGTACACAAGTTTTCACAACTTGTGCACAGCGTAGGTTTTCTGCTCATCTCTGTCCAAGACATCTAAACTCTGTTCGGCTATCTGCATCAAACTGTTTCCAAACTGCAGGTTTTATTTTGGCAAAAGATGTGACGTCTTTTCCCCCGGTGAAGTATTTTGCAAACAATAAGTCTGCAGAAGTTTGATTCTCTCTAGTCTGTGGATTTTTCCTCCTACGCACCAGTTCAAAACCACTGAAGGTGTCCATGAACCTTCAGAACTGAAAGACTAAAATGCCATTTTGTTTCTGATTTAAGAGCCTGTACAGTATAATTTTGAATGACATTTTGACACAACTCTCTGCTGCTAAGTGCCATACACTGAACTAAAACATACTTAAATAGGGAAAGGGGAAAAAAAGAGCACAAAGCCTAAAAAGAAAATGATTAGACTTCATATTTCAAGCACCATCCATTAGTGTCTAATTTTTAATATTGAAAGAACACAAGCCTCCACAGTAATCTTATTTTAGACACACTTACATAAAGTCTAGCCAATAAATAATGAGACACAGTGGCCAGGATATCTTATTATCATTGCAGGATTTAATTTAAAGTTATTCAAGTGTTCGTGTGCAGCAGTTGTCTAACCAGTACCGCATGTTTCACCAATAAATCTCCTTCCTTAGACCAAGGAAAATAAGTGCTTTAAAAACGGCTGTCAGTTGTGTATCAGTTAGCATTTCAGCCTCACATTTTGATTTTCTATTAAATATTTTCGATATGTTTTATGAAACAAAATCCATAAATAGGAGGGTTTTCCGCACTGAAACAAAATCTCACTAAGTATTTTTGTCAAGTTTTTAGTGCAAGTACCCTAGTACACTTGAATTATGACAAAACTAACTTACAAGAAACTTTTTAGAAACACATAGTTGCTTGTTTAAGTAAATAACTTTTTTATGTTTATGAAAAGATACTTGTTCCATTGGCAGATTATTTTACTTATAAGTGAAAAACTCTGCCGTTGAAACTAATAATTTTTCATCAATATTGAGAAATTTTTTACTTAAAACAAGCTCAACTATCTTGCTGAAAAGTTACTTGTGAATTACTTTAATCTTTTTTTGTGTACTAAGATACTTGCCGTAAAAATTAAACCAGAATACCTTGTAAGATTTTGTGTTTTTGCAGTGCGCGGTAACTTGAAATTTTACAGGAAAAATCTCAGAATAGATCAGGATCCTTTGACAAGCCAGACTGGGAAAGGATCTGAGTTTTTCTTGACATCACATACAGTGAGGAAGATGGTTTGAGAGGTAGAAAGATCTCCAAAGTTCACTGCTGGAGTTTGCTTAATGCTGCTAGGTGTTCAACTGGAAAGGCATGCTTTGGTCTGACATGACAATGACTAAGCTATTCGCCAACTAACACACAATAAAACATGGGCTGAATATTTGAGAAAAGATCCTCAGACCAACTGCTGTGACCTTATTATTCCTCTGAAAATAGCTTGTCTATGGGTATTTAGTCAAGATAATGATCTGAAAGGTATGGATACACCAACAGCCGACACAAAATCAGCATTTGTTTGTGGTAGAGCCACTATCAAGACTTAAACCCTTTAGAAAATCTGTAGATTGGACAGAATAGAAGAGCATACAAGAGACTGAGAGAGAGACGATATAGGCCACCTTCTGTCAAATTTTAATCGGAGTTTGATGGATGAGTGATTGATGACTAATAGATTTTGATTTCCGGTCACAGGATGCCCCTCCCCCACCTTTCCCACCCATCCCCCACACAGATCCGTTATTCCCACGCCTTCTGACCTCTATGGATTTGAATCAGCCAATAGAAACAGACAAGGGGTTCGGCCTTTACTGTTTCTGCTATAAGTAATGTTGGAAAAATCAAGCACTCTACTTGTAAGAGTTGTTCAAGAACTTTACAATGAATGGAACTAAACGAGTTCATCCTGCTGCTGAGAAAAATGGACCTACCTCCTCTGCATCAATTGATACGGATTCGAAGTTACCTAGCCCTAAGACATTCGCTAAAATGATGAAGTCAACACCGTTAACAAACAAATACTTGCTTGCTGAACAAGAAGAAGAAGAACCTGATATTGTATATGAGATCCCGATAGCAGTGAAACTGGATATGTGCCCTGTGCTGGATAAACCTGCAAGCTCACCTTCATCGCCTGATGCATCTGCCTCAAACACTGCTGATAAAAGAGAAATACCGACAGGCGGAACGTCTCTTCTATGCGAGACCCCGATATCCATCTATGACAACTCCAGGTTTGGAGCGGATGCCCCGAAGAAATCGACATTTTATCTGTGTCGTGTGCAGAGCCCGGTATTTGGATCTCTCAAGGCAGACTGGTCTTTAAAACCTCATGGTCTATGGGGGTCATGGGGTTATGTTTTCCGTTATGAGATCGGAGAGCTTTACCTGTACCAGCTGGACAAGGATGAGGAGCTTTCACCGATATCAAATACATGCAGCCTCACCTATAACGACTGGGCAGTGCTAATGCTCGCAATTCCTCGCGCCAATGAAGATATGGAATTGGCCTTAGAGCAAAATACAAGAGAAGATGAGGCTGACCCTCGATCTGCAAAGAAAACCAGAAGACAGTGTTTCCCGACCGATACTGAAATTGGAAAGGGACAAATTCTTTTCAGCGCAGTGTGGAAAACGAAAACTACAGAATCAGGGCGCTGGTCCTTAAGGGCGAGCAGACGGAGGGGGCAATTTGCAGTGACCAACTGACCTGACCGACATGTTTTAGGAGATGTGGGGGGAACCGGAGCACCCGGAGAAAACCCACGCAAACACGGGGAGAACATGCAAACTTCACACAGATGGTGTCTGTGAAGACTCAGCGCTAACCGCTGCACCACCGTGCTGCCCACGTTTTTTCCAATTGGGTTGGGAAGGATCTATTTTCTAGTTTGTCAATGGGGGGAAGAACTTTTTAAATTTGGTCTTGACGGAGCGTGGCATGGCGCCCCGTTCACAGAGGCTACAACCTCCATGCGTTTGATTCCAGTCCTCGGTTCGTCTCCTGCACGTCTTTCTCCTTCTCTAAATATCAAAATCAAGAACTTTAGACACGTTCTTGATTGTCTTCACTTGTTTGTTTCTTTTTTGGCTTCTTCCATCGCAGAGTGTTTCGTACTTTCTTCCAAAATGAAATTTTAGACTTTTTCTTTTTACCATCTGGATTGTCCAAATCCTCCAGGATGGTTTCTCCAGCGACCTCGGTCTCTTCTGAGGATTCTGGATCCGTGGAAGAACCTGGTAAAGGTTCTCCTGAGAGTTCCTCCTCTGAAGAAACCTCTTGATTTAATACTTTAACTTGGTTCTGTGAGTTTTCTTCCTTCTCTTGGGAAACTGTGATGGGTTGTTGTTGGAAACCTTCTTCTTCGGCTCTCAGAGTGTCGGCCAGCAGTAGATCGTCTCTTGCTCTTTGTAAATCATTTTTCACACAAATGAGCTCCTCCTGGTGTTTTTCTGCTTGCTGTTTTAATGCAGTTACTTCGGTTTCAAACCGACTGTTTAGCTCCATGTACAAACGGTTAACATTCTCCAGCTCAGCCTTGGCACTTCTTTCCTTGTCTTGCAGGATTTTCTTCTCTGTTGTTGTGATTTCTTGGAGGATGGCATATTCAGCTCTCAGCTTCTCTAGAAGCTTCTTGTCCTCCTCTGTTTGCTCCAGGTGAGCTTTTCTTTCCTGCTCTACCTGATGCTGGTATGTCTCGATTTCTCCTGACATTTTGTGGAGGAGCTCCTCCTTCTCAGCTCTCATATGGTCTAGAAGCTTCTTGTTCTCCTCTGTTTGCTCCAGGTGAGCTTTTCTCTCCTGCTCTACCTGCTGCTGGTATGTCTCGACCTCCTGCTGTAAATCCATATTGTCTCTTTCAAACCTACGTTTTATCTCCTCGTGCGAAATGTGAACCTGATCCAGTTCGTTCAGCATCTGCTTCTCTCTCTTTCTCAGAATTATGATTTCTCTACCCATTTTTCGAAAGAGCTCCTCCTTCTCAGCTCTCAGCTTGTTGACTAGCTTCAGACTCTCTTTCTGTCTTTCTTTGTTTGCGTCTTTCTCACGTTTCACCTCCTGTCTTACCAGAGAAATATCTACTTCATACTTACATTGCAGCTCCTTGTAGGAAGTATGGAGTTGGTCCAGTTCTTCTTGGACAGCCTCAGTTTTCTTTCTCTCAGCCTGTATTCCAGCTACAAATGCTTCCTGGCTGAGGAGGTGGGCCACCTTTAAATCCTCAAACTCCTGCTGCAAGGTCTTCTCCTTCATGTTTTTCACATCGTTGTGAACCTTGGAAGCAGTGACTTCAGCGTTAAGGTCTCCTGGATCACTGGACATCTCTTCCCTCTCTTCTCTTTCTAGTCTCTCAAGTTCTCTCTCTGCCTCTTTGACCTCATTAATAAATCTCTCTCTGAGGGCTTCCTGCTGTTTTAGCCGGAGTTCCATCTCTTCCAGCTCCGCCTCCAGGTCGGCCATGTTTTGATCGTCTTCTATCCTGGCGCTCTCCATTTCCAGACTGGAGTCCAGTCTGTGGGTTTTCTCATCTAAGATATCCAGATGTGCAGGAGCGAAGCTGCCTTGGGGGTTTTGCTGGACTCCCGTTCTCGCCTGGGGTCCCATCATTTTGTTGCAGTATTGCTGAAATAAGTGAAACATTTCTCCTCAATACAATCACTAAAGTTGTCGATTGGTAAACTACCTTAAAGAGCTTTGCGCACGTCTGAACTGGTCAGTGATATTGCAAGCAATGAAAAATATGCAGAATTGTGTTGCATACAATTCTGCAGTTGATGACATCACAGACTGCATCGCCAGTGACATCACAGAGTCTTCCTTTGCTGGCGGTGTGACATCATTCCACCACCAAATATCTCACTATTTATTCTTGTTTACATTCAAAATAGTCCATGATTCACTCGTTTTTATCCAAACTCATTTCCGTTTTGGGCCAGATCAAAAACCTGAATGTTCATAAAGGGCCTGTTGTGCCAGAACATATTGATAAAAACCAATTAAATTGTTAAAATATCAATAAATAGGTGTTTCAGCATGAAAACTCAGAAAACATGTCGATAAACTCAGAAAACATGTCGATAAACTCAGAAAACATGTCGATAATTTAGTTTACCAATTCACACAAAAATCAACAGATTCCCTCATGTTTTCTGAGTTTATCAACATGTTTTCTGAGTTTATCAACATTTTTTCTGAGTTTATCGACATGTTTTCTGAGTTTATCGACATGTTTTCTGAGTTTATCGACATGTTTTCTGAGTTTATCGACATGTTTTCTGAGTTTATCAACATTTTTTTCTCAAAATTGACCATAAACACTTTGGATCAAGTGCCTGCTGTCTCAGCCTGACCTGATGTCAAGTTATAGTCCAT
Source organism: Xiphophorus couchianus (assembly GCF_001444195.1). NCBI lineage: Eukaryota > Metazoa > Chordata > Actinopteri > Cyprinodontiformes > Poeciliidae > Xiphophorus > Xiphophorus couchianus. Next base: position 5,477,334 of record NC_040243.1, read on the forward strand.
GACCGATAGAGCGATTAATAAAAGATCACATTTAACATCATATGTTAGCGCAAATATTGTAAAAAATTCCTTACAGATATTTCTAAATTAGCGCCACAAAATCTGTGATGTTGATTGCAGAAAAGCACAAAAACAATCCTGGATGAACTGATTAGTGTGAAAAGATGTTCATCCATCCATCCATCCATCCATTTTCTGTTCACCCTTGTCCCTAACGGGGTCGGGAGGGTCGCTGGTGCCCATCTCCAGCTACGTTCCGGGCGAGAGGCGGGGTACACCCTGGACAGGTCGCCAGTCTGTCGCAGGAAAAGATGTTCAATATTACGTTATTTTAAGAAAAACTTATTGATGCTGAAACACCTATTTATTGATATTTTAACAATTTAATTGGTTTTTATCAATATGTTCTGGCACAACAGGCCCTTTATGAACATTCAGGTTTTTGATCTGGCCCAAAACGGAAATGAGTTTGGATAAAAACGAGTGAATCATGGACTATTTTGAATGTAAACAAGAATAAATAGTGAGATATTTGGTGGTGGAATGATGTCACACCGCCAGCAAAGGAAGACTCTGTGATGTCACTGGCGATGCAGTCTGTGATGTCATCAACTGCAGAATTGTATGCAACACAATTCTGCATATTTTTCATTGCTTGCAATATCACTGACCAGTTCAGACGTGCGCAAAGCTCTTTAAGGTAGTTTACCAATCGACAACTTTAGTGATTGTATTGAGGAGAAATGTTTCACTTATTTCAGCAATACTGCAACAAAATGATGGGACCCCAGGCGAGAACGGGAGTCCAGCAAAACCCCCAAGGCAGCTTCGCTCCTGCACATCTGGATATCTTAGATGAGAAAACCCACAGACTGGACTCCAGTCTGGAAATGGAGAGCGCCAGGATAGAAGACGATCAAAACATGGCCGACCTGGAGGCGGAGCTGGAAGAGATGGAACTCCGGCTAAAACAGCAGGAAGCCCTCAGAGAGAGATTTATTAATGAGGTCAAAGAGGCAGAGAGAGAACTTGAGAGACTAGAAAGAGAAGAGAGGGAAGAGATGTCCAGTGATCCAGGAGACCTTAACGCTGAAGTCACTGCTTCCAAGGTTCACAACGATGTGAAAAACATGAAGGAGAAGACCTTGCAGCAGGAGTTTGAGGATTTAAAGGTGGCCCACCTCCTCAGCCAGGAAGCATTTGTAGCTGGAATACAGGCTGAGAGAAAGAAAACTGAGGCTGTCCAAGAAGAACTGGACCAACTCCATACTTCCTACAAGGAGCTGCAATGTAAGTATGAAGTAGATATTTCTCTGGTAAGACAGGAGGTGAAACGTGAGAAAGACGCAAACAAAGAAAGACAGAAAGAGAGTCTGAAGCTAGTCAACAAGCTGAGAGCTGAGAAGGAGGAGCTCTTTCGAAAAATGGGTAGAGAAATCATAATTCTGAGAAAGAGAGAGAAGCAGATGCTGAACGAACTGGATCAGGTTCACATTTCGCACGAGGAGATAAAACGTAGGTTTGAAAGAGACAATATGGATTTACAGCAGGAGGTCGAGACATACCAGCAGCAGGTAGAGCAGGAGAGAAAAGCTCACCTGGAGCAAACAGAGGAGAACAAGAAGCTTCTAGACCATATGAGAGCTGAGAAGGAGGAGCTCCTCCACAAAATGTCAGGAGAAATCGAGACATACCAGCATCAGGTAGAGCAGGAAAGAAAAGCTCACCTGGAGCAAACAGAGGAGGACAAGAAGCTTCTAGAGAAGCTGAGAGCTGAATATGCCATCCTCCAAGAAATCACAACAACAGAGAAGAAAATCCTGCAAGACAAGGAAAGAAGTGCCAAGGCTGAGCTGGAGAATGTTAACCGTTTGTACATGGAGCTAAACAGTCGGTTTGAAACCGAAGTAACTGCATTAAAACAGCAAGCAGAAAAACACCAGGAGGAGCTCATTTGTGTGAAAAATGATTTACAAAGAGCAAGAGACGATCTACTGCTGGCCGACACTCTGAGAGCCGAAGAAGAAGGTTTCCAACAACAACCCATCACAGTTTCCCAAGAGAAGGAAGAAAACTCACAGAACCAAGTTAAAGTATTAAATCAAGAGGTTTCTTCAGAGGAGGAACTCTCAGGAGAACCTTTACCAGGTTCTTCCACGGATCCAGAATCCTCAGAAGAGACCGAGGTCGCTGGAGAAACCATCCTGGAGGATTTGGACAATCCAGATGGTAAAAAGAAAAAGTCTAAAATTTCATTTTGGAAGAAAGTACGAAACACTCTGCGATGGAAGAAGCCAAAAAAGAAACAAACAAGTGAAGACAATCAAGAACGTGTCTAAAGTTCTTGATTTTGATATTTAGAGAAGGAGAAAGACGTGCAGGAGACGAACCGAGGACTGGAATCAAACGCATGGAGGTTGTAGCCTCTGTGAACGGGGCGCCATGCCACGCTCCGTCAAGACCAAATTTAAAAAGTTCTTCCCCCCATTGACAAACTAGAAAATAGATCCTTCCCAACCCAATTGGAAAAAACGTGGGCAGCACGGTGGTGCAGCGGTTAGCGCTGAGTCTTCACAGACACCATCTGTGTGAAGTTTGCATGTTCTCCCCGTGTTTGCGTGGGTTTTCTCCGGGTGCTCCGGTTCCCCCCACATCTCCTAAAACATGTCGGTCAGGTCAGTTGGTCACTGCAAATTGCCCCCTCCGTCTGCTCGCCCTTAAGGACCAGCGCCCTGATTCTGTAGTTTTCGTTTTCCACACTGCGCTGAAAAGAATTTGTCCCTTTCCAATTTCAGTATCGGTCGGGAAACACTGTCTTCTGGTTTTCTTTGCAGATCGAGGGTCAGCCTCATCTTCTCTTGTATTTTGCTCTAAGGCCAATTCCATATCTTCATTGGCGCGAGGAATTGCGAGCATTAGCACTGCCCAGTCGTTATAGGTGAGGCTGCATGTATTTGATATCGGTGAAAGCTCCTCATCCTTGTCCAGCTGGTACAGGTAAAGCTCTCCGATCTCATAACGGAAAACATAACCCCATGACCCCCATAGACCATGAGGTTTTAAAGACCAGTCTGCCTTGAGAGATCCAAATACCGGGCTCTGCACACGACACAGATAAAATGTCGATTTCTTCGGGGCATCCGCTCCAAACCTGGAGTTGTCATAGATGGATATCGGGGTCTCGCATAGAAGAGACGTTCCGCCTGTCGGTATTTCTCTTTTATCAGCAGTGTTTGAGGCAGATGCATCAGGCGATGAAGGTGAGCTTGCAGGTTTATCCAGCACAGGGCACATATCCAGTTTCACTGCTATCGGGATCTCATATACAATATCAGGTTCTTCTTCTTCTTGTTCAGCAAGCAAGTATTTGTTTGTTAACGGTGTTGACTTCATCATTTTAGCGAATGTCTTAGGGCTAGGTAACTTCGAATCCGTATCAATTGATGCAGAGGAGGTAGGTCCATTTTTCTCAGCAGCAGGATGAACTCGTTTAGTTCCATTCATTGTAAAGTTCTTGAACAACTCTTACAAGTAGAGTGCTTGATTTTTCCAACATTACTTATAGCAGAAACAGTAAAGGCCGAACCCCTTGTCTGTTTCTATTGGCTGATTCAAATCCATAGAGGTCAGAAGGCGTGGGAATAACGGATCTGTGTGGGGGATGGGTGGGAAAGGTGGGGGAGGGGCATCCTGTGACCGGAAATCAAAATCTATTAGTCATCAATCACTCATCCATCAAACTCCGATTAAAATTTGACAGAAGGTGGCCTATATCGTCTCTCTACTGAGAGATCCAGAGAAATTGTTCAAGAGGGAATGGTCAATGGTGAATCTTTAAACCCATCTTTTGTTTCTGTGGATACTGAGTAATCCTGTTCTAGCAGAACGTATGGGAACTTTATTCTTGTTGTAAAGATCATTGAAATCTTCACGTCTTATGAGAATTAAAAAAAACAGCTACACTTCTATTGACATGCAAATGTAACCATTTCTCTCTAACACAAATATCTAGTTCTTTTTCTGCACCATTTCCCTAAAAGCATTGAATAAAATGAATACAGTGAGTTTGTTGTCCCATCCTCTGAGCTTCAGGATGGAAATCTGCTCTTTTGTTAGAACAGCATGTCAGATTCAAAGAAAAAAAAAAAACAGTCGACAAGCTCGTCTATCTCTGAATCTCTGTGCAGGGGGGAGCAAAGCACATTGCCATGGGGGCCCTGTGTGAGGAGCTTCAACTGTCAGTATTTGCATACAGTCATCCATCTTCTAAATCTTAAGTGACAAAGACAGAAAATGAAATGCAGAACTTCTCACAGCTATCCCGAGCTCGCCCTCCTGAAGGGAATGACACTAAACAGCTAAACAGGATTCAGCAGCCCGGAAGGGCCAAACATTCGAACACTCTCCGAACCAGCATCAAAGGCCTTCTCCAACTAAAATGGGGGCATTTCACTTACATGCACAGGAGAGGGAAAAAAGCTGGTATTTTCTGGCAATCCAAAGCCTGTTTACTCACCCCTCTTCCACAGTTTGTGTCTCAGACGGACGCAGTGCAGAGTGAAATCCCCGGGAGGTCAGAATGATACTCGACTCTGAGTAATATGTCTGCAGGATGCATAAAGCTTGGACAAAAAATAAGACCTACACTAACACCAGCTATAAGTGCATTGCTGCCACTGTTTTCACCTGGTGTGTGTGTGAGAGAGAAATACCAACGACACCTGGATAAAGCAAACTGACATGAGCCTGAAAAACTCATTTTGTTTGCTCATATAGACTCAAACTGGTTTCTTCACTTTGGTCCAGTGACCTTCATGGTTACCCGATCTCAATGCAACAGACTTCTTTCAGGATGTGGGGAAACAGGAAATTTTAGTCATGCTGCAACCAAAAAATGAAATCCTGCTGCAATTGTATGATACGGTCGTCTCAATATGGGCAAATATCAGAGGAATAACACCTTATTGTGTCTATAGTACAAACAAATAATGTAGAGGATCATTTTGGCAATAGTAACCTAATAAAGATTAAATATAAATGACTATTAAAAATAATTTTTTTACAAAAAATAGTCATTTGGAGCAAGCATTACTGAATGACCTTTAGTAATCAATAGCTGATGTGAAATTAAAATTTTTTGTGACCAACACACACACACACACACACACACACAGACACACACACGCGCGCGTGCCTCCCGCCCCCACACAAATCAAATAAAAGGAGAACAATGCACTGTTTTACATAAATATCCACTGAAGAATGCCTTTGCTATATCAGCAATGCAGTGCCATTTGAGATGAAATTATAAGTGTCACAATTACAATAGGGAGAGAAATCAAGGTACTGTATTAACTAGTATCTAAATGAAATGAGAAAAAAAATGCATCAGTGTTTTTAAGTTGTTGAAAAACCTACAAAAACCGTAGAACCACCAGACATTTTAATCATATGCAATAAGAGTGCTTTTTCTGTTCATACTTTTTTCGCCGCAACATTATGAACTAATACCGGGATAAAATAAATATTTCAAGCAACAAAAGCAATAATCACAGCACTGGCAGTTTTCTGGGTTTCCAAACCTTAATGAAAATGTCTTTGTCATTATAAAGCAAAATTCTTATCATGCAAACATGTTTTTTCCACAATAACGTTGAACACTACGCTTACATCTCCCAGCCCTAATTTGGATGTTTTAAACCAGAACAAAGACAGAAAGTTGATCTCTAGATGTTATTTGCTCAAGCTGAGATAGCAATTGTTAGCATGTGTAGCTGGTTTATTTCTAACTGTGACTCAAATCCATCAAATATTAATAAATACCTTTAAGGTTTCTATACACCATTACTGTATGGGTGAAGTAGGTTACCACTGTGAAGAAGCTTATTGTGGAGGATGACAGGATTTGGCACACAGATAACGAAGCCGAAATGCTATAGCGCTAATGTAGCCTAAATAATGCAGCGCTAACGTGTCCTCAAGGCTGGACTAAATGGTTTAAGGTAACACTCTGGCACAAATCAGCCTCCTTACATCTTTTTTACTTTATTTAAAAATATTAAATACGTCAGCACTACTATTTGACCTTTTTGTAAATACTTCCTTTAACTTTTTATGCCATAGCCACATAAATGCTAAAAACAACATAGTTTGTGAGAACTGATTCTTGTAAAACTCCATGAATGTTTTCTTGTTTGTATGGAAGGGAGCAGAGATGGGATGCATGTATATTTGTGAGGGAGATGATAAAGAAGCTGTGAGCGGTGCAGAGGTGGAGATTTTTGTGTAGGAGGATTGCTGGTGCATGTATTCAGAAACACTTTCTGGCAAAAAAGAAAAACAAAAGGTAAGAACCACATTATTGGGCAGCCAGAAAGAATGATTAGTTTTGGAGTAAACCTGCAGATCTGGCATATAGAAATTATTTAAATTACAAGGAGCTGGAACATTCAGAACTTCATCAAGAGGGAAGCAAACATTTTACCTGGCAGTTATTAGGTGTTCGTTCTTCTGAGACTAATGGACACTACAACTGTCTGAAAATCCTGAATGCTTGGCATCTAAGTCACTGATAATCACTGATGTCATGCATGTCGACGAAATTACTATTTAATATATGAATCAATGTCCATGCAATTCTTTTATGATATTAATTGTGGAAGTCTTTCCAAAAAAAGTTGCCTAAAAAGTGCAAGTATAATCTTTATAAACAGAATCTTGTGTTTATTTTCCTCTTTATTTTCACTGACTTCAAATGAAACTTAACAAAAACCTCATCTCTGTTATGTGATGCATCTTACTTGATGTCTCTTCCCTCTTTTTCTCCCATTTTGGTTTTCATCATTATCCTCCAGTCTCGTCAGACACCTGAAGGAGAGTTCCTGCCACTGGACCAGTGTGAGCTGGACGTTGGCTTCGGGACGGGAGCAGACCAGCTCTTCCTGGTGTCTCCTCTCACAATCTGCCATGAAATAAATCCCAAAAGTCCGTTTTTCGACTTATCGCAGCGCTCCCTCATGAACGAACAATTTGAGATTGTCGTTATCCTCGAGGGCATCGTGGAGACCACGGGTGAGAGAGCTGTTCCTGTTACTACTTTTCTGCTGCCACTGATTCCTATCTTCAGTATTCACACAGCATTCAAATGTAAATATTAACTTATTTTTCTATTTTTCATGTTAAAAAAAGAACTGGGGAGAGGGCAGTGAGAAAGAATGACATGTGAATGAGCGCCTGATTGAATTATGAGGAATATTTTATTACTCCATAATCAGTTTAAGCCCACTGTATGCATAATAAATGCCTGTGGTCACAGAAGTGTGCATCACTGTGATGCATGTGCTGAGTTTTCATGCAGCATTTCTCTGATGACGGTTAGAAGCAGGAGTTGGTGTACAGCCTGCTTACTGCAGAGAAAATCCTCAGCAGCAACACTGATCCCCCTGTTGCATATTTAACAGAAAGATTCCTCCCTAAAGTCCAATGCAAATAAATTCATCTTCCCTCTTCTGCGCCGACTCCATCCGTCCTGCTGCACTCTGCCACTTTTGTGGTGGAGACAACAGAGCTCAGGAGGAGGATCAGCGTGAGAGCAACAGCTCGTCTTATTAACATCGCAGCGCGGCTAAGAAGCTGAGAAGGAAATATGTTAAAATACTCAAACTCCAACACCTACACAAGGACTCATGCACATCTTGCAGGTCCTGAAATTTCATTTTCTTCTTAGCCCAGACAGCTTAGGGGGCAGATTATTTATAATTGTTAGCAAAAAGTACAAACATTAAAGGCTTTCTACTACATTTCTCTGATAAAGGCAAACGAATAAATCCGAATTTGACTTTTAAACCCAACAAAATTGTTTGCATTCCACTTATGCATGAAAGTCACAAATAAATAACGGTAAAGGTTTATCCTCCTAAAATACACAGGAATAGAAAAACACCACCACTAACCATATAGACACACACACAAGCCCAATCCAACAAGTGTTTCCATTTAAATCTGGACTGGACAAAGCTAAAGATCAGGCTCTTCCAATTTTAAGCACTTGGATATCATCATCAAAAATAAATGGTAAAATATACCACTGGAAAAGTAAGAAATGCTAGTCAGAAATTATACATAGGGTCTGACTGCTGTAATGCTAAGAAAGAGTTTCCCATTGGTTATTAAGAAAGGTGTAAATAATTTTACACAAGCGTTTTTATGAAACTAAAATACTCCTTTTGTATACTTTCATTAGAGATCCCTGTATCATTTCTTACCAGAAAGATGATCTGTGTCTAAAGCTCCCAGGTGTATGAATAACTTTGATCTCTACTGCACCATATAGTAGGACTGAGTGGTATGCACCTCAATTCTAACGTAATATAAAGGTTTGTTTCATTTTACTCCTCTCTTCATTTTACTCTGATGAAATCTTCTGAAGACTTGCAGAATTTGCAAGTGCCAACATCAAAGTAGAATGAATAAAAAACATTTTACATTACAAAAAAAAATAAAAATCACCTGTAATGAGGTAAAACATTTCATTAAGTAAATGTCACACAAACAGCAGGATGAAATCATGTTTAAAAACAACAAAATTGGCAACAAACGTCTATGAAGAAATTGCCAAATAAACCAGTTAAATATCTGTTCCTGACAGAACAATACAATCCAGAAATGTCCACTTCACCTGAAACTCAACATAATCTTCAGAACCTTGATTCATGCATCCTAAAGCTAAGATTCAGTGAAAGCTGCGAATATTCACAAGAACCTTCTTCTGGGATGTCCGGCTTGCTGTCTGCCAAGTATTTGTGTTGCTGGGAGCTTTTATTTTTATGCAAGATGCAGTGAACATTATCCAGGTGGGTGGCTACCCATATGATGCCTGAGAGATGAAGCTAAAATGGCATGCCTGTCAGCCTCCAATGTTCCTATAATGCGGTTGTCATGTGTGTTGACCAAAAAAGTGGGAAAAACAACAGCAAAAACCCCCAGCCCTCTTCAAATAACAAAAGTGCTTGAAAATGAACACAGTGCTCATCGTTGTAATCAGAGCCAAGACTTTAGGCTAAAGTATTTTAAAAAGTGACCTTTGAGGTAATGTAGGGCTGTTAAATGGTTTTGTTAGATGAAGTGTAGTGAGCCGGGAATAGAATCAGGCTATGACATAACACTGCACCCCTCGTCGCTCAGAGGTACGCGATAATACTCCTACTCTTCAGCTAACCGCAGAGCTCTTCAGAAACTCAGAAATTACAGCTGTGCATTTATTGATCATCATAAACCTCCCAAAAAAATTGTACTTCTAAAAAAAATAAATATGAGACCTTTTACAGCGCTTTGCAAAAATAATCTCCACTGGGAGAATGGTGTACATCTTTTCTCTAGAATGCAGTGAGTAGAATTGAGACTTAAAACTCCAGTCAGTCCATCGCAAACTTAATGTTTATATTTAGAAATTATAATTATTTCTCTGGACATTGGCTCAATTTCAGTTTGGTATATAAAAAGAATACATTTTTTAAGCCTCTTAAACCCTAAGCAATAAAACTCTAACAGTTTAACCTGTTTTAAAACAGATATGGATTTCCTGTTAGTTTAATATTAAATATTAATATTTGCTTTAGTGAATGGTTCTCAGCGGCTGCAAATAATTGTCTTCTGTCCTCCACTGTATTTTAAAAACAGTTGTGGAATATGTTGTAATGAAGGGCAAAGACATGACAGAAAATGAGCAGACTAGGAAAAGTTTAATGAAAACCTTCCAAAGAAGAGTTTTCATGAAGATTACAAGAAAGCTTGGCTGATTTACAAACCAGTCTAAAGACTGGTTTCAAACTTCTGCAGGTCATTATATCTTATTTTGTGCTTCTTGGTGCTTCAATAAAGATGGCAGATGAAGTTACTTGCAAACATATTCATGACTTGAAGTTTTTTCAGATTTTGTCACATTAAAACATCAAACTACAATGTCTTTCATCTTTTAGGGACTTTATGTGACAGAGCAGCAAAAAGTAGGGCAAACGTGTGAAGTGGAAGGAAATTGATGCAAGTAAAAATCTTGTAACACCATCTACTACAATTGCAGCTGCAAGCAGTAATTGCCATTTCTCTAATAGCTTTGCAGATGTACAGACTGAAATTATTGCTTTTAGATCTGGACTTTGACTGGGCCAATCAAACACATCAATATGTTTTGATCTAAACTAGTCCACTGTAGTTCTGGCTGAACGTTGAGGGTCACTGTCCTGCTAGAAGTCGAGACTCCGCCTCAGTTTCAAGTCATTTTCAGCCTCAAGCAGGCGGTTATAGACTTGACCTACATCTGATCTCCCCATCAACTGATCAGCTGCTGCTTCAGAAAGCATTTTTATGGTAGGTTCAGAGCGATAAACCATTTTAGTTTCCACCTTAAAAAGCCGTATGAATGTAAGCCAGGAAGCTCCGTTTCAGTCTCCTCTGACCAGGCAAAGGCTTTTTGTTTTTCAAACTCTTCCATGTAGATCAGATTTCTTCTTCTGTTTCTTAGGTTAAACCAGAAACTCTTTATAGGAAGCTCATTTCACTTTCCCCAGTGTGGAGTCAAATACAACCACCTCCATTTAGCCCTGCTCTTTTTTAACCACGAAACAAGACAGAGCAACCTCAGTGTGGTTGCTGACAAAACTAAACTGTAAATCTTCTGCTCTACCCTCACCCTAAAAAAAATACAAAGTTTAAGTCCTCCACATGAAGAAGCAGTGAACTCCTGACCCACATCAAAAACCTCTGATGTGTGTATGTGAGTGACTGCTGACTGAAGTTATTCAACTTCACCTCAAATACACAAAATCTTACCAAGTATTTTTTTTTTTTGGTTTCTAGAGCAAATATCTTAGTATTCTTGATATACAAGACAAAACTAACTTACAAGTAACTTTTCAGCAAGATGTAAGTGCTTGTTTTAAGTGAAGGATTCCTTAATATTGATGAAAAAGTCCTAGTTCCACTGAAAGATTATTTCACTTTTAACAAGACATTTTTCCCATGTTATAAGTGAAATAATCTGACAGTGGAACTAGTCATTTTTCATCAATATCATGGGATTATTGACTTAAACAAGCACTTATATGTTGCAGAAAAGTTATCGGTTAGCTAGTTTAGTCTTATTTCAAGTGTACCCATTCATTTGTGTTTTGCTGTGCTTTTATTGGTTGTCATTACATCAAAAAATGCGCACTAATCACAATCCTAATTTACACTGGCAGCGGAAAATTAGATAATCTCACAACACGGTTGTACAAATTGCGGCCACCTTGCAGCCCGGAAAGATTTTATTTATTCCAACCGTATATACAGATACTTTGCTTCTTGTAATGTCATCCTTGTTATTTGACTGCAGTACATGCTTTGTGACTAGATATCAATATATTAGGTTTTAAGAGCTTATATTTGTTTTCCTGAACTGAGAAATCCATTAAATGCGGTTTATTATTGCTTTCTCATGTGATTAATTTGTTTTTGAGTAAAAAGTGAATCCCTCCATACAGGCATGCTTTATTTGGACCCCATTAATTGAAAGTCATTGAGATAATTACTCATCCATCACTGTTTTGCAGGTATGACATGCCAAGCGCGGACATCATACACTGAAGACGAGGTTTTATGGGGCCACCGCTTCCTGCCCGTCATGTCTCTGGAGGAAGGCTTCTTCAGAGTGGACTACTCTCAGTTCCACAGCACATTTGAGGTGCCAACACCTCCATACAGTGTCAAAGAGCAGGAGGAGAAAAATTCGTTGCCTTCACCTCAGTCCACTCCCACCCCCGCTCTGACTGAGAGCCACGGCGCCCGGCGCGACCGGGTGTTTTCTGTGGATTGCATCAACACTTCAGAGGAGAGGGGCCGTCAGGGAGGAGCGGGCGGCCGGCTGCCGAGCAAGCTGCAGAGGATGAGCTCGTCGGGGAAGGAGGACCTGCAAAGGAAGGTGCTTTTGCTCAGCTCCCAGCATGCAGAGAAGGCGTGCAGCACAGGGGACCTCCCCATGAAGCTGCAGAGGTTGAGCTCCTCCCCCAGCCCAGGAGCACAAAATCGGCTGCAACTCAAGTCACTCAAGGTGGGCTTTGAGCCCATGACACAGTCGACAGGAGACCTGTACCAGCGCAGCCCACCAACCACGCTGTCACCCACTCCTGTGCCCATGCACAGCCCCCTTCTGTCAGCTGGAGGGAGGCTGGAGGACAATCTGCCACCAAAGCTACGAAAAATGAATGCTGACCGCTGAAATCTGGACAACAACCACCAAACACGAGAAGGTGCTGCATACAGGAAACAATGAAAGCAATTATAATGGGGCAAGAAGGACTAGTAGGCAACTTGTGTTTTTTTTTTCTTTGAGAACAAGCTATTACTGGAAATACTGTGATTTCTGTGCTTCATAACAAAGGAATAGACTAAAGACGCATATTTACTGGATCATTCTGAGAAGAGTTGTGCATGTCTACAATAAATCTATTGTTTTATTTATGCACCACTATACTCAATAGTCAGTCTTAGTTTTAATCAAGTATAAATTATATTAAAATGAAAATAAATACAGTTTGATATTCTCTGCCTTGTCTGATTCCTGCTGTTTTAGCTGAAACCAAGGTAAGTGTCGTTACAAGACCTTATTTAACCCAACCTTAAGTATATATGATGAGCAGAAACAGATATACAATTATAAGCAAAAGTCATAAAAAATGGATTCTTTAGTGCACCAAAAATTACAAAACTGCCACTCTGTCAGAAAGATCCAAGAGGGCAATAATGAAATAGATTATCTTAAAAGCTGTTACAAGTTTATTGATGTATTCACAAATTTCAAGAACTTTTTCCTCTTGTTGGGATCAGAATCAGATTTAATGGCTAGGATTATGCGCACAAACAAATCATACAACCTTAGTTTCACATGCTAAAGTGCTACAGAAATTACACAAATGCAAAACTTTAGAGGAAGTAAAATAAAAGTCAAAGAAACAATATGTAAAACCTTTCTATGTATAGCCATATTTTTTTTTTTACATTTTTTGAAGAAAGTCAGGTTGGAAAAGTGAAATTAGGCTTACAGAGGTTATCTACATCATGCACAATTCAAGAGGAAAAAATATATTTTTGATGTAGAAATGAAAAGAATAATAAAATTAACCTGGTTGCATTAGTGCACACCATCTTGAACTATGGGCACCTTTTGATCTAATTTCAATATTTAGCTTTGTGAAAACTTTGGAGAGCTATCGTATGCCTGGTCACTGAGGTATTAAATTAACAAACTATCCAAACAACTGGGCACGTAGTCCTAGCTTCCAACAAAAGGCTTTGTTTCTCTGAGTCTTTCAGCATAGTGTGACTACAGCAGTTAGAAACAGAGACACAGGGACCATAATATTGCAACACAGCAGAACCCCCCAGCTGCACATCTGGGGTCAGCTTCTCCCAAATATCATCAGGACCTCAGCTTTCATTTTACCACGGCACAAAAAAATCAATGATAGAGAGAGTTTCCTCTGCCATGCCAGTCCTCACAGAGCAACCCAGAACCCCCACTATCATTATCAATCCACAACTTCAAGCACCCACTCACTTTACACAGAGCCTAAACTGCTTCCTACAGTCATCCTGTGATGTGGCTGCAAACAGAGGCGAGTGTGTTTGGTTGCTCACACACTTTATCCAGTTCTCATGCTGTGTGTTTGATTTTACCAGATAACACCAATGAAACAGCTTCTTTATAAGGAAGAACACACCAAAACATAAAGGCATAAGGAAAACACGAATTATGTACAAGTAGAAAGGTGACATACTGTTTGATGTCATGTATGGTTTTCTTTTACACTTCCTAATTAACAAAGATGGGGTTTGAGGTTTAATGCACGAAACTGGCATGTGCATAACCACAGTTATATATAGTTATATATATACATATATATATTAAATGTTTATAACTCAACTGACTACTGAGTATGTTTGTATACAGAAACAAAGGAAGAAATGCCTCTAACTGGAATTTTATTAACATTGCAAAGGGATTTTCAAACTTTCCAAAACTAGCAATCAAATTCAAAGCAACACTATCAAACATGGATTGCATGGTTATTATATTGACACTTACTGGGTATCACAGCTTAAAGCAGAAACATAATCTCACACTAAAGAAAAGAACAATCTAAATGTGTGTCCTGCTTTCAACCGTCTGATAAAACTGTAACGCTCAGACAAAAGGAACCTGGATGTTTATGAGTTATCCCGAAAGATGGCATAAAGCAAGTGGATACACACAGGTTTTAGGTTTTAAATCACCATAGATCAATTTGGTTGTGACTGTGAAAGAAGTTGTAGTGAAGGCGAAATACTTTTTTGTTTCTAAGGTGAGATGAGACCAAGATTGAGCTACAGTTCAGTGAAGCACAAAGTCAACTATCAAGCATGGTGGTGGCAGAATCATGCTGCCAGGATGTTTTCCACCCAGCTCTAGTGATGCAATAAACAGGACGGATTAAATAATAAAGGAGAATACCTTGAAATTCTTCAAATTCACCAATAAATTTAAAACAAAAGAAATCTCACGATGAACAATATGTTTAACAGAGTTACAAAACAGATTTTTATTTATGTGAACATGGTGTGAAATAAACTAAAAAAGCCAAAATACTATTGCCTCTCATTGTGATGAATGGAGCTCACATAAGCCAATGTTTGAGTCCTGAGCTGTAAATCTTCTCAAAATGGCACCTTCGCCCCCTCAGCCAGTTTAAACCAACAGCAGGGCAGACTTCAGGTGGCACAGTTTTTATCATTTTTTGGAAATCCAGCCACAGTGTGACATGTTTTTGGAGCCTCTCTATAACGACCCTGACACTGATGTCTGTGGTTAAAAATATCAGCATCATGAATACTTAATAGCAAGACAGGGAGGGCATGAAGAGGCTCATTAGGGGCCAGTCCTGCTGACTTCTTCACACTGTCCAAGCACTCAAATTCACCTCAAACCCCCCAAATAAAGGTTTTGAATAGGCTCTAAATGACAAAAAAAAAAAAAAAATTCCTCAGTCACATCGTTGTAAAATAAAAACAAGTGTAAATTAATTTCTCATTATTTGCCAGTTGTGTTTTGATGTAAAGCGGACTCATTTTTAATTTACCGTTCCTTCTGCAGGGACGCACCGCTTATGAATGTATGCTAATTAGGACACTTGTGGTGTCTAAAAGGGAAATGTGCCACACTGAGTTACCCTACTGAAACACACACATACACACAAGCACCCCGGGACGAATAAACACAGAAGCTGTCAATCAAAAACAACAAGCTCTCCATAACAATCACCACAGCAAGATAGCATCCTCTTTCCCCTGAAGCATTCAGAGCTAAACCCTACAGCCAGAATGTGTGTGAATGTGTGTCAGGAGATCATTGTTTTCATCATTGCCCTGCACTTCTCTCTGTCACTGAGCAAATTTAAATAAAGAATTTTAATTGTAAACACTTATTTGTGTCTTAGGATTTGTGTATGCAGATGAGCTCCTGACCTGACCTGAACTCCAGATATTTAGCATTTTCTTCTGCAGTGTAAATTTATGTGGCCTCGTCCATATAAGAGAGCTGTGTGGCTGTCAGAAAAAGCACAGGAAACACTAATCCTCAGGAGAAGCAGGTTCTGTATATTTAATTTTTTTTTTTTTTACATTATTTATTACTAGAATATTTGACAGAATAATATGAGGTGAAGTGTAATTACTTGATCTTCAAGTAATAGGTGAGTGCTGGAGCCTTGTAGAGAACGGGCCAATTACTGCGCTCCTCAATCAGTCTAAGTATCCCAGGACTAATCAATACCCATCTCACTGTTGCAACCTGACCCATGACCTTCGGCACCAGTGCTCACAGGCTTGGATAATCACTTGACCCTGCCGGTGTCGGGAGATATTGGAAGATTGGAGGTCTATCTAATGTTCAGAGAGAACTTTAGTGCAAACTTAGCACAATGTCCTCCTGTACCTGCAGAAAAAAAATCAATTCCTTTGAACTCTATTAACTGCAGCAGCACACAAAATACATAAATACAATGTGAAAAGCATTTAAGACTTCCACACATGAACCATGTTTCATTCAGCACCATCCTGTGCCTTTATCTGGTCTCTAATAGGATGACAACAGTTATGCAGGACTTTTGAAACTATTGGTTCTCCAGTGTTTGGTGATCATCGTATTCTCTTAAACTTTTTTACAGTATGACAAACTGATGAGAGATCAATAACTTGCAATCAATGCAATTTTTCAACACCTCTGAGTCACAAACATTACCAACTATATATTTTTGTTTATTAATTTCAACAGTTATAATTTTATTACAACTGTTTCATCTCCTGCCGCCTTGTTTTATGTTTTTATCTACATTAAAAGATCATCTGCCTATCTAAAATTTGATGGTCTAAAGCCATCCCCAAGTGGTAAAATAACTATTAACTTCTCAAAGATCTTGACCTTTTTACTCTGTGGTTTGGCTGTGCTGGTTTCTGAGAGACTGCAGGAGGTTGAATGTTTTTCAGGCTAAACTTTTTTCAACCCTGAAGAAAGTTTAGCACAGTTGCAGCTTAACTCCAAAAACAACTTCAGGTTTTAGAGCTTTGATATTATTAGTTGACACCAGACAGGGAAAAAACTCATTTATGATTTTGGGTGCAGAAAACGCATTTAATTGTCTCTAATGCTAATAAAAAAAAAAAAGCACTGCTCTAGTCTTACGTAAAATGAAAAAAAGAAGTGCTTAATTTGTGCTTTAATGGATGAGAAGAAAACAAGATTATCAAAAACATTTGAATGTCGTTTGTATTTATAATTAAAACATCATTCCAAAAATGATGGAAAAAATCAATAATATTTAGAAGATGAAAATAATTTATGTTTTACACATTGACCCTGCTGCATTTCTTTCTCATAATATCTGTGACAGTTTGTGTGTGTGTGACATGGAGTGTAATACAAACATTGGAGGAGAGGTGATTAATTAAGGCTCAAGCCTCCAGCATCACAAAGCCATTATAGAAGCACAATTAGGCAGCACACAATGAACAAAACCACTGACACGTTAACATCTCGTGGACAGACTCATAGGAGAAATGCTTGGAACAAACTGTATGTATGGCTCCACTCTGGGTTTCAATTCTGTCCATTTTGCAAAGAATTAAAACAGCACATGCTTGGTGTCAGGAGTGATTTTATGCACTGCTACACCATCATTACATTACTGCAAACTCATGAGTGAATACTGAAGTATGAAACCTGTGAACAAGAATAATGAGTTTCTTCCAGGCTTCCTTCATTTATGTACTCGCCTCCCCTCCTTCCTCGTCTTTTCATTTCTCGCTGTTGTCATTGAGCAGGTTGCTGTTTTACTGCTGAACACTCCTGGCTACATTGTGCTTGTTAAGCAGTTTTCTCCTTGGACCAATCACTTGTCTGACTCTTATGTCTTCTGTGAAATTATACTCATCTCATGCAGGCGTGCGGGTTGACAAAATATGGTCGCTGAAAATCGAATCACACATCTCTTCGTCAGAAGTTCGGCCATCCCTCCCTCACTTGTTTTACCACTTTTCAATTCCTCACTGCTGGGTTTTCAGCATAAAGAGAACTTTTTACGCGAAATCAATCTGCAGGCACCGACTTTTTAATCATGTTCTTCTTTTTGGGGGCTCTCAATCATCCTTTTCCTGCAGTGAGCGTGGAGCATGGGAGGGGGAGGGAGGGGGAGAGCGTTAGAAGTGTGACAGTGATGTGGGCAGTGAATGAAAGCTGAGAGAATAAAAAGAGACCCCATTATCACACGCTGCTGATCTTCAGCTACATTAGGAAGAACAAAATGACCCTCATCACCCCGTCCTCCCAGCAGACATAACTGGGCTTTTCAGGGATGGGGGGGACTTCTTGGGACTTAAATTGCATTTGCTCTGTCTTCTCCTGTCGCTGCCCCCCATCAGCCCACCCTGGCAGCCTGTAACTCTCCGGGGCATGATGGGAAATAATCCATGTTGTCACACTCTAATGGTCATGCAGCATAGCTCCACGGCCGGATGGAGAGAAATGACATTAATTCTGAGGCAATGGGTGTCGCTAAGTTACAGATGAAGCTAATTTTTTGGGGGATGTAAGTAGGATGAGGTTGTAAAATTATAAAGGAAGTAGTAAATGACCCATTGGTGATTTGGTTTGTTGGATTGCTTTTGTCCTCTGTAATACCTGGAATGGAGGTGTTATTAATAACACAAAATGTTGTTATAGAAGGATTTAATCATGCGGGGTAATTGCGAACGAGGCCAACAAAAGGTGCTTTCAGCCTTGGATAAAAGAACCCAATTAATGAGGGAGAGATGCTGTTTTTAGATGTGGTTCTTTCTATTTGGTTTTTATTATGCTTCAGGGTGTTTCAAAACTAGCTGGCATAATCTTTTAGCCGGAATAATCAGATGTTTGTATGAGGTTTCAATTAGACATTTGTATTCTGTATAGAATATCAGTTTCTTTTATTTAACAATGATCTTCAAGGTAGAACTCATCAAAAGCTGTGGAAGTTAATTGAACATTAAGTTATCGAACTCATATTTTACAGTCTCTGCAAATATATTAAAGAAAATATTCTATTGTGCAATAAGTCAAGCTTGAGATATTAAAACCAGATTGTGATATGAAAAGCAGATCCATTTAAAATAATAATATTGATGCCAAGTTGGTATCAGTATCAGGTACTAGCATGATAAGTGATACTTTAGTTTGAGAATGTCTTGAAGTTTTATTTCATTTTTGTATTATAGTTTCTTAATTCTACTATAAAAGATTTTGCTTAGATTTTCTCAGAAATTAATAACTTTTTGCACTTTATTTAGAAAATAAAGTGGAAAGCTTGTAAATATGTTGAAGTATTTTGTAGGCACCTATAAATTCTGTTTTTTAACAATCTAATTCAATGGAAAAAAAACACAAAAATGCCTAAAAGTCAGAAGTTTGATGATATTTCAAACATAAAATGATAAATATTGGTATCGGCAATACTGGCCCCGTTTTAACTTGGTATTGGATCGAATCAAAATCAATGTAAGGTCTCATACCTCCGGCTCGTAATGGGTCCGATTTTGTAGGAAAGAGTTTGTTCCTCCTAGCGGTTGCTGAATATTTGCTAAGGATGAGGAATTGCTTGGTCTGAGTGAATGTTATTGAATCCATCCGTATGAATCAGATATTAGATTTATTTTGATTATATATTTCTGGTTATGAACTGGATCTGTTTGTCTTGTAAAATGCCTGAAGATGACGCTTGCTGTGGATTGGAGCAATATAAATGGACTGAATTGAATAAACCAAACTGAATTTTTAATATCAATCTTCCAGAAAAAACCCTTGAAAGAGCTACTGAGCTCCTCAGACCATTTCAAAAACGCTTACAGCTATAATCATAACACAGAAGCCAGTTTCTGAAACGCTTCAGCTGGCAGTAATTGATGGCCTGGAAATGAGAACTTGTTGACTTACATCACTGCAGCAGAGAGTATAAAACTCAAACTAATCTTTTCATTCATATGAAAGACTACTATATTAATTTTAGACTAAATCTCCCCTTTTTGGTAAGATTGCAATCTTAGAAGCAGTTTTCTTCTTTCAAACTGCACTGTTCAGTTGTGTTTCTCTAAGCTAGCAATCACAGCTGAGCACACACACAGACCCCCACACACACATCACCACCCTGCGTGGTAGGATGTATTGACAAGGTGTTAAAGCAAGATAAAGACAAACCCTTAATTTGCCGATAAATCAGTCATGCTCAGTGAATCCGTCTCACTTGCATTCTCTTATCTTCAAAGTGTTTCTCTTCTGCCTCCTATCATGACGTTTCAAACATGATAGAGTGGAGATCGCCATGCCCGATGTTCGCTCTTCTTTCTGTTAGCTTGGCTTTGATATGCAAAATTTGCCCCCTGCCTGCCCGCCATCCCACTCGACCCACTAAACACCGGTTGCACAGCTTGCTCCTAATCTCCATCACACTGTGTGTCTTTTAAAAGCGGCCAAACACAGCAGAGCCTTCCACACAAAGGAAGAAGACAAGCTCGACTTCAACATCTGCTTGTCTGTCAGCCTGCCAGTTCGCATGTCAAAGGAGCCCCGGACATTGACAGCCGTTTCCCTCCGCGGCCTAATTAAAGCACATCGGCACCTTCAAAGTGGAGTCAACAGGATGCAGACCACAGGTTCTTCGTCTGGTAAACAAAAAGACTGCAGCTTCACTACGATGTAATGTTTGTAGTAAACTAGTTCTACCATAAGCAGCACAACTGCCTCAGCATGACTCATTAAATAACCAACAGTTTTAATCTGCAATGTGGATTAATTAAATTTCCATTTTAGGGGAAAAAAAAGTTATTAATTAGAAAGACTCAAAAAAGCCATGTGACACATTGTCACAAAGTGAATGGTTCTCAAAAGTCAGAGCAAGATGAAGTACAGGAGGAATGACTAATCTCATCCACCAGGAGCATAAAGTCTAACAAAAATATCCATCAATATGTGGTGAATAAGATTCTGTATGATCTGTCACCTGCAACGGCACAACAGTTTGACATAAAGCTAACAGGTTGTTCTTGGTAAATATTTTCTGCTTAATAACTGATAATTGTTGATTAAAAGAGTGATACTATTAAAAATTCTAGCTTCAAAAGGAAAAAGTTGGACAAACTTAGAGAATGTCATCAAAATATAGTTAATCTATAGCTTATGCTTCACATATTAAAATATTTTGGATCTAGTTTCTAATGCAAATAAATGAGTACATTTAAAATTTGACAAAACTAACTTACAGGTAAATTTCAGCTTGTTTTCAGTGAATTACTCCTTTTTATTGATAAAAATGGAGCAGTTCCACTGGCAGATTATTTCACTTATAATATTTGTCCTGCATTATAAGTGAAAGTCTCATGCCAATTCTTAAAGAATTAATCATATATAATCAACCATTTTTGATGGGACATAAACAAGATCCCTGAAACCTGTCCATATATTTTACTCGCGGTAGAATGATAGACATACAATCATTGGGAAATGGTTTTATAAACTTTTCAAATTGATGAATAGGAACAAGTTTCTCTCCAAGGTCTTAGCATGCAGCTGTAAAATACACATGTACACTCCAGACTGTCAAAAGTCTACTTTTATAGAATTGGTCAAGACTGTCTAACTGGCAGCACCTGGTTGCTACTTTCCTTCTTGCATCCTACAGAAGCAACATGTGCAGACTTTTCTTTTTGCACAGACCTTCTCCATTTAACGTTATTATATAATGATAGAGTGGAGTGTGTTTATTTCTGTGCACTTCAGGTTAAATTTAAATTTCAAGCACTGGTAAAGACCAAATTCTTTTTTATTTGAATTTTAATTTAGCTGAATTTACAAAAGGTCAGTGCAGTGTTGGGAATAAAATTGTTAGAAGTTGGTCTGAAGCCTTTAAGGACCTAAGTCCTGGTGTGAAATCAAACATGAAGGCTTCAGAGTCGTGCTTCTGTGATTCAGACACATCCACTTTTCTGCTCTGCCTTGTCGTGACTCAGCCTTTAGTCCAGTGATGTGAGACAGAAACCTGCCAACCGTTTAGATCCAAGCCACGAAGCTTTAGTTAAATCCCGGACTTGACAGACAGAAAAGACAGGGGACATCCAGGAGAAAAGCTCAACCCATTTTTTCTTACCCTTTCATGTCATTTTTTGCTCTTAGATTGTCACCTGTGACAAAAAATGTCACAACATGCCAGTAAAATATTTTGTATGGGTTGTGACAGTTCAAACTTTGATACAGCAATTAGCTTTTCCAATCGTTCACATCTTATCACCACCCTTGCAGAAAATTATATCCATCATTGTTCTCCCTACAGGAGCATTTTTTTCTCTTTTTTTCCCCAACTTTGCTTCATCTCAACAGTAAGTTTGACAGTTTGTTAGCGGGGGATAATATTCTCTGTAAGCATAGAAGATCCCTGCAGGGAGGTTTCCTCTCTTCTTAATACCAGTAAAATACTGTAAGACTGACTTTTATTTGAAATGCACCAACAAAAAATAAGGACAGGCAATAATTTTTCTCTGGATAACATTGTTTTATTTCATACTAATGTCATGGGATCCACACAAATGGGCAATAAGCTACAGCTAATAATTTTCAGAATTGAATGTCAAACAGTTTCCATTAAAAATAGCAAATTTAGCAAGTATGGTTTTGGGATGTATAATTTATATAAAGACAGATATATTGTGAAATACTCGAACAGGAAGAGGTAAATCCACCATAAAGGTGATAAACTATATAAGTACTTTATTATTAGAAGCAAAACAAATAAAGTACTACTCACATACTCTTCTGTACAACCTTTACTACCCGACTGACTTCAATTAATTTGTGTGGTATTGTTACCAAGCTGGAGCTCTGGCTCCAAACGGCAAAAACACAACACACACATACTTAAGTTAGTCTCATTTAATAAGGCAATCCCTGTCACTGGATTTCAAATGTGTCATTGATTGCATGCCCAAATGATGCATTCATTAACTCCTATTAATACCTTCAAAACCAACAAGATGTCCCTCGGCTGAGAACAGGGGAAAATCTGAGAAAAGAAAAGATTTGGTAGGAGATTCTGATTTTCTGAATCAGGATATATTGTTGTCATCCTGAAAGTCCTGATTATGATTAGAGGGACAAAGCGCTTAGGATTTTATTTCTCTTCAGAGCCCAAAAGACTTCTTTTGAATAGAATGTGACTGGATGTTTGGCATCAGTATTTGATCCATTTTGGTCACCAAAGCAAGAGTGACTAAACATCACACTTGTCCATTAACTGTTTAAACAGTTAATGTTTAAACATAACTCTTGTTAATGTTTAAACAGTAGTTAAACATTAACAGCTGTTTAATTGTTAACTAAAACAGTTGCTAAACTCAATGGATTCGCCAGTGTGTTCAACGTGGGACATACTGTCATGTTCTGTGTTTTCTGTGTATTTATTTAGAGTTTTCTGTGTCCCCGAGTCTTCGTGTTGTCCAGTCTTCCCCTTGATTGTTCCCAGGTGTGTCTCGTTCTGTGATTACCCGCTGTGTATTTAACTCACCTGTGTTCCTTGTTCCTGGTCGGGTCCTTGTCAATTCAGTGTCTAACGCGCGTGTTCATTTGTGTCCAGTCGTGTTAACGGTTGCTACCGGCGTCGAGCCCTGGCTTCTGCTCGGCCGTGCTGCCCGTTGCTGGACTGTGTTTTTCTTTATTAAATTCAACTATTCCTCCTACCTGGGTCTACAGCATCTGCCTCACCACCCCTCACCTCAACACACCGTTTCGTGACACATACAGTAGAATGACGATTTTCAAACAAGTACAACTTGAGGAAATCTTGGCAATTATTTTTGAGCAAAAAGCAAAAAAAAATCTGATAGGGCATTGACCTCCAACAATCAAAAGGATGAATTGTTAAAAATCGTTGATCTTTTCTTCATATTTTCCAAATGCAACATGAAGAAAAAATTGAGCACTGTGAGGATAAGCTAAGCTAATACAAGAAGTGAACACAGATTAAGGTACCACTGCTACTTACTTCTGAGGTCAAAACTATGACATCTAACATTAAGTTGGATGAAATTACATCCAACTTAATGTTTCAATTTCAAGTTTGAAACTTCCAACTTTCCCCAACTTGGATCTCGACTTCATAAAACCTGCTAATAGAAACGTGGAAATCTTGACTTTTGTGTAAAAATGGAGAATGGAGAGCAGAAAATGGTGAAAGAAATCAGAACTAAAAGGCAGAGAGCAGAAAAGCAGAAATAAGGAAAGATATAACAAAAAAAACTCATCCAACTGACTCCTTCAGCCTAATTTGTGCGATTAGAAATGCATACAATACAACCAGAACAAAGTGTGGAAAAATGTGCTTGAGGACAAAGAGGGTCTCACAACAAAGATACAAAGGCTGCCTTTGATATTCATGTTTTGATGTCTCTCAGATGAATGAGAAAACACTGTTAATGCACAACACAACTGATTAAATCCACCAGCTGCCAAAAGCAAACAAAGTGTGGAAAACACTGATTGAAGTCAGTTTAATTTTCCTACCAATTTCTTCCTTTTCCAAATCTCTTTCTGTGTGCGGTCCAACCACTCTGGACATTTTGGGTGTTTGTCTCAAGCAAGAAAGCATTTGCTGATTGAAAGACGAGCAGATGGTTCTCCAGATACTTTTTTTTCTGCCAGCCTTGACCGACAAATACACATTTACTGGAGAACACACTCACATGGACAAACACCTGTCCTAAAAGATAATGACTGCTGGGAAAAAAAACAGGGCTGTTTAAGCTGGAAACAGGGGGAAAAAAGTTTAGATTAATCATTGCAAATATGTTAATTAATATGTATTCTCATAATGAGATGCTTGCTACAGTATGGTCAGACAGAAGCAGAACAAATGTGGAGCTTGGAGCTGCATTGTGTGCCGAGAAAGCTGATTTTCGCACAACCAATGAAAACTGAGTGTTCCTGTCAAGATACAGGAACCGACTCAGAGAGAGACGTGACGACGAGTCTGGTGGAAGTGTGATTAGGCTCTTCAAGCTTTTTTTAAAGGTCTGTCTGAGGACACGATCACATCACTGGATTCATCAAGAAACTATAAAAGATGCCTTTATGCATTCTGAAGACACAATTATAAAAAAGAAGAGAGAAAGTTTAACATGCCCCCTAGATGTTGCCGTTGTTGGAAAGTGGGTTTTATTTCTATTCATTTAGCAACAGATTGTTTTGACATGACGTCTAGTGTTTTTCAGACATTATGTGATAAATTCATCATGAAACATCTAGGAGACAAAGCCAAATCGGGGTTAATAAGTGCCGCTGTGGGAAGCTCAGGAGCTGTTTGAGCAGATTTATGTATATTAGTGTTAATCTTTGGTTGGGATGCCTTGACAGACACCAGTAATTAATCCTGCATTAGTTAGACTGCTGTCAGCTCACATGTGATGCAGTTCTTGACCACGTCAAAGATAAATAGATATAGAAAAACATATTTATTTTAAAATCTTGGTTTTTGAACTTTAATTGACTGTAAAAACTGCCAGGCGTTATGAATTAATGCCAGTTTCCGTTATTTAGTTTTCAAAAATGTAAATCTTTTTATATGGTAGTAAATAATTTACAGACAAAATCATGCTGTGAGCACCATCATTATTGTCTCCATTAAAAAAAAAAATCTTTATGTTCTCAACTTCTTAGTTTTTTCACTCGCCTTGCTGAGATTTTGAATCTTCCAGATGTTTTCACCTCAAAGCTGAATGTGTTCATCTTTTCCAGCAGTCAGTCTCCACTAAGTTTAACAATAATGTCTCAAAGATGTTGGAAAAGAACAGCTTGAATGCATTCAATCTGAGGCAGAAATCAAGGACCCATTTCGTCACATATGATGCCACAACAACAGCATGGAAGTGTGACAGAAATGTTTGAGATTATATGATTTTTCAGATGTAAGGGTGTCAACAAGAACAGTCTGAAGTCAGGTCACGGTGATCTTTCTTGTTTTTGATTTTCTATGGCACAGCTTCTGTCAGACTGTCACATTACACAACCATAAAATGTGTTTCCTCACTCTCTTTTTCTCTCTCTCTGTGTGTGTGACATTATTCTTTGCTGCCTACATGTGCGCCTGACAAAAGATTAATGTTCCCCTTATATGATTTATTTTCAAGTAAAAAGGTAAACCTGAGGTTTTTGTTTCCAGGACTTTCATTTTTTTTGCAGACAGGTTTGTTAAAATCTGGAACTGCAGGAGGGGGTCATTTTGTCCGAGAAACCTTAACAATGTCAACGTGACATTTTAAAAAGGGACTTATTTGGCTTACTTTTAATTGTTTGGTAAATTATAAGCAGAACAAGCCTCAATTCTTACAGAACAAATATCTGTAGAAAATGTATTATGTTAAATGGCATAAAGATCTCCAAAACACAGCACAACATACACTGCCTGGCCCAAAAAAAAGTCACCACCTGGATTTAACTAAGCAAGTAGGTACAAGCTTCCTATTGGATAAGTACTGCATAGGCGATTATCTTTCAGCTGGCAACAAGTTATTTAACCCCAGCTGATGCAATGAGTAACTCCTCATTTCTTAAACAACCATGGCAAAAGACACATCCTGTGGTCGTGGAAAAGACGTTAGTCTGTTTAAGAAGGGTCAAATCATTGGCATGCATCAAGCAGAGAAAACATCTAAGGAGATTGCAGAAACTACTAGAATTGGGTTAAGAACTGTCCAACGCATCATTAAAAACTGGAAGGATGGTGTAAAGGAAAATGATTAGTTAAGTGCTAAAATACTTACAACATGTGTAAAGGAATATTAAGCATTTTTATTGGAAAAACAGGCTTTGTGTGACCCTTTGAGATGGCCCAAGGAGACAAGCAGACGCCTTCCACTGTCTGCTTAAAGAGCACACAAGGGCCATAAAGTAGCATCTCCATGGAAACGGCAGCTGGAATGTGGGACGTCAAAACTCCAGGGGAGTCTGCGAGATTTATCTCAGGACTTCGGTGCTGGGCACAGTCGTACCCAGTACCTCTGAGATTAAGTGTTCTTCCCCTTCTGGCTTGACGGAGACCAGACGCCCGTTCGAGTTGGGTGTAAAGGGGGAGACTTCTCAGGTTTCTCTGGGGGCCGAAACAGGTCTCTGATTGGTTGAATTACGGAACGCCTTCTTTGCATATATTAAAGTGAGGAAACGCCTAGTCAGTATAAAGTACAATGTAACGCTAATACAGGGAGAGAGTTTTTCCATTTTTCCTCTCCACGTTGGGCGCCGTTGTCTGTCTATATGTTCTGTGTTCGTTTGTCTATCCCTTGTGTGTCTGTTATTTTATGAGTTAATGCATATCTCTGTATCTCTGCAGCTTTGTTGTTCATCGCTTTCTATGAATTAAACTCTGTGATCTGTGACGTCAACACGCTGTGTTAGTTTCGTTTTAGCAGGACGCCGCCACTCGCCAAGGACTCGGGAGAGAAAAGAGGAAAGAGCCAAAACTTTTTGTCCAAAGCTAGCATTAAATGATCTTCTTCTTCAACAATTGGGGGCTTCGTCCGGTTCTGGAATCTTGGCGGGTGGCGGTCTCTCCCCGATCGATCCGTTCGGCTCGTGCGGTAAGACATGTTTTAATTACTCCTTGGTTGTCTACAGCGCCATGTGCTCGGACAGGGGAGGGGTGCTTGATTGTGGAGTTTTTCGGAGCTGCGGGGATGCAGAGATTGTGTTTTTAAAAGAGTCTTTATAATAATTGGATTGAAAATACACGTGAAACAAGAGGTTCGTGACGGTTCCAAACATAGGATTTGCTACCCTATTGTTGTAAAGGTCGGGTTTTTCTTAGTAGTATTCTTTTCCCCGGAATGTTTAGTCTTGGACTTCCAAATAGAAAGGAGATTGTGTATTAAAAGTTAGTTTGAGTTTGCATCAGCTGGGAGATTTCGGCTCATCTCCGATGGACTAATAATTGGACAATCAGAAAGGTCTGCGGTAGACCGACGGGAAGAATTTGTGGTAAATTCTTGGAATAGCTTGCGGGAAGCTTTGGAAATAGTGTGAGGTACACTTTAAAATAGCTTGCGGGAAGCTTTGGTTTGTATTTTTGTTTTGAGTTAGACAGGTCTGCGATAGACCGACAGAAAGGATTTGCGGTGAATTCTTAGCATAGCTTGCGGTAAGCTTTGATGTTGCATCTTTTATTTTTAGCCGGCGCTTTCTTTGTATTTTTGTTTTCCTTCTCCTTCTGTTTTTCTATTTTGTCTATCATTCTGTTTAGTGTTATCTGTGTTTGTCTGTTTGTGGTGCTTTTGCAGCCAGCTGCTCTTCTGTGTGAAGTGTGTGCAGAGATCTGCGTGTGTGTCTGAGTGTGTGTCTGCGTGCGTGGCCGTGTGTGTGCGCGTGTGCGAGTTCGAGCTGGCTGTGTGTTTGAGCGGAGTGTTACGTTGTGTGTATCTGTGTGGTGATTTGTGTGCTTGTTGCCGCGGCACGGGGCTGTTTGTATCTGCGTGTGTATCTGTGTGATCGCTCTGAGCGGAACGCTGTGTTTTAAAAAGAGGGAGCAGTTTGTGTGGATTTGAGTTGATTTTTGCTGTGTGGTGTTTTGAAAGTGCAGTACAGAAAAACACGTGCTGTTTTGGTTTTAAATTAAGGGTTAAGTAAAATACTGGTACCAGATAGCGGGAAATTACTCATTGCTGAACAATTTTGACATGTCTCTTTGTGAACGTGCACGATATTTAATACAGGCTCCTGAAGGCTAGAGTTAAAATTAATTAAATTAAATCTTGAAACATGTTGACAAAACATTGGTAAATTCCTGAAGCTTCACTACAATTTAAAATAAGACTGCAATTTGATAAAATAATAGGGACTGACTGACATTTTGACTGACTATAAAACTGGCCAGATGTGTTGTATGTCCTCGTTTGTGTTGTAATACATGTTGGTGTGAAAGTGTGTGTCTGCAGATAGGATACCACTTGGTATTTTGTGTCATTTAAATACCACGAGAAGGTAAACAGCGCCTCTGTCAGCAGATGCCATAGGCAAGAATTTCTCACTTGGGACACCAAGTTGAAGTAGAAATTACTCTACAGAGTATTTTTTAGTGCTGTCTCGTGGTGTAACAATCTCCAGTTTTTAGAACACCCTATGTGTTAAACTGGACTAAATTATTAAAATTAGGCAATAACAGCAGTTAGTGCGACCTGCAGTGTAAAGATTGGAAGGTTATTGAAAGATAGAATCTGGATAAAATAAAAACATCTGAACAAATTGAAAATAAATTATGGGTTCTATTACAGGATGGAATACATCAATAAAATTACATTGTGATCTCAGGGGATTGTGGAAATGATGTATTGGCAAATTAATAGATAAATACATAAATGATTAGGTAGAGCAATAAAGTAAATTAACTGAAATTTATATAGAATTGAGAACTAACATAGTGGATGAGGATGTTAATGATTCCTTCTCAGGCTGTAACTTCTACCCCCACTGGATTCAACTAATTAACGTGTGAAGCCTCTTTGCATACCACTAATTTTAAGCGCGAAGTAACCTCTGCTCACGGCAGCTCAGCAAACAAGAACAAGCAACTGTAAAGCAAAACATTGTCTCTCCCGTCGTTTAAAGTACCTCCTGACAAAATATCAGTATATAAGTTTCAATTTTAGTGGTGGAACGACGAAAGGTATCCCAACAAACACGGTTTTCAGTTCAAATTTTAAAGTTAGAAGACACTGAAACATATCTGATGATTTACGTGCAAAATAACGCAGTAATGGAATTGGGGGTTCCTTCTGCAAGTCCTTATGGGTTTTTCTTTTCCTGCCATAAAGTCGGCCCCTCCGAGAAGTCAAAAGGGGGTTTTATGGTGGGCTTAAGACTTTGTTTTATGGTCTGACAATAGAGATTGCTCGGACTAGTGTAGCGGCTTTAAAATATTAATTGGGCAATATAAAAGTACAAAGGATTTCATTTTTTAGGTGCATGGAGGTTGGCTGTTTAAATCTTGGGGTTTTCTTTGACATTATAGATTGTGGAAAGTTGTAGAGAGTCACTATCATCACATGACGCCGGATTTTGACGCAGTTTGGTTTCCTACATTTAGTGAAACCTTTTATAATGATTTTCTGTTTTCTTTTCATATTATTTTATATTGTTTAGGGAATAGTTTAGATTTTTGTTTTTTAAATTTGTTTTCCTTAGTCTGACTTTTTATTTAGCTATTCGAGTCAGTTCTCTGTCTATTTTGTTAAGTATAACAAATTAATTTTTTCTTTGGAGTTACTAGTTTCCCCTGGACCCGTTCATCAGGGGACAGGGAACTTTGGTCTTTAGTTTAATTTCTTTCATTTGTAAATTTAGTGATATACTGACCTGTATTTGTTAAGTTTTTGTGTGTTTAATTACCCTTTGCTGTGTGTTAATGGTCTGATCAGCCATTATCTAGGTTTCCCTCGTGTCTTGGTAAGTCCGTTTGTGCCTTGAGTTGTTCTATTACTGCCTGAATTGTGTTTTGTTATGTTGATCTCAGTTTGGGCCCAATTTCTTATTTTTTGGATTTTTCTTTGTTAACTGTGTTTTGATTTTTCTTCAACGTCTCTCTGGCTGGTTTATGCAAAACCTTCACTGAGTCTTAATTGGTGAACATGCTTTGTCAGCCATTAGTAAAAATTCTTGAGACGTTTTAAACAAAATTATTTGACAATCATGAGTGTAAAATTGAATACTGAGCTTTAAAACTGTAATGTGAAGTATTTTGGGAACATCGTATTCTTGACGGTTTAACACATGCTAAAATGACGTATTCTGTTTGTTTTGCAAACTTTACTTTTTAGAAAAAGGCAGCATTGCATATCGGTGGGGTTCTCAGCTAACATGTTAACCCTGTTTCATCAACATTTTTTTTTCAGGTACTGGGAATGATGTTGCATTTAATAGCTAATGCATCATCAACAGGGGAAAAATATGTTATGGGTTTATTTTACTTAATTAGAGATTACTGAAATTTATAGTACTTAAACAAAAACTGTAATTTATAGTACTTAAACAAAACTTTTGAAGGACATGTCTGATCTGTGCTATACATAAAAGTGAAAGGAAAATATGGTCTGGTGATATATGTGCTTATTTTAAATGGATTTGAGTTGTTCTCCATTGAAAAATGTTCTGACAATGGGCTAAAGTATTTTGAAACCAATAAAAATTTATAGTGATAATGAAGCATATTTTGGTTAATTAACTTGGGAAAATAATTATAGAAATTAAAAAAATATTATTGCGCTGGCCATTTTCAGAGCATTAATTTAATGGAGTAAAACGTTTTAAGAAATGTTTTGAAGAATCTGTTTTTGATTAAAGTATCACTAATCAGTAGAAGCACTCAGGGGGCCTGAGATGTGGGATTATAATGATTTTTCTAAACTGGATTTTTGTTTTGATTTATATCCATTTAAAACGATTTTGAATAAAACTTTAAATTCGACAAGAAGTAAAAACACCTAGGTAAAATTGGTATATTTTGAAAATGTCTGGATTTGTTCAATGATACATTGACATTATAATTTCTCCAGGTTTAACTCTTTTGAATTTTGTTTGAGGAACGTATGTAAAATGTTTTAGACAAAAACAACCAGTAAGATCTAGTCTTCTATAAAAGTAATTTAAACTGGACTGTTTAATTCATATTGATACTCATTGTTTGATGGTGAATGTAAGCTTTACAACTACGATTTTAAGCTTTTGTTATTGTTTTATTTCGTTTGTTTAATCCTATTTTTACAAGATTGGTTTAAGAAAAGATCTGCATTTGTTTAACATTCTGGCAAAACATTACTTTGGACACATGTCCTTTGAAGCAAGTGATTACAAGGTTTTGGCGTTTTCCACCAGTTGGAGGTATGATATTAAATAATTGAAACGTAGGTTGAATGGATCACATCCTACGTCGAATGTGCAGAACGAGACAGGTATGAGATCTGCTCACGGTTTTCTACATATAGACTGAACTGGAGTTCAGAGCTCTAAGTCTGACTCTGGAATTTACGGCAAATGCTGTTGTCTTAGAGGGGGTGTGCAGCTGCTTGGAGGAGCGGTTTCACATTTTTTCAAAGATAACAGCCACAGAGCCACGAGCAGGGAGGATTCACTTGGACACGAGTGAATTGAAGATATTTGTGTGGTATACACAAATGAATGATGCTTTTGGAGACTCTTACATCTGCTTTCTCATTTCAGTTTGCTGTTGTTCTGGTGCCTTCTGGATGTGATCTCCTTCAAAGTCTGCGTTATTTGATAAAGAGTAAGAAATAATTCTCCTGATGGAAAATGACAAAGCACAAAATTGTTTTTCAGTGAACCCATTGTTTGATTATGATGATATTACAGAATGTTGTAAGTGTGTTTCTGATGCTAATGAAACTTATGTTGAAACAAAATGTCTGTTTTATAAACTGGTGTCGGGTCACGTGGCAGGATCTTGTTTTCTCAGGATGAGATTTCACCTTCTTTTTGAAACTCACTGTTATATTGGCATAATAATCCAATTTTCAGTGAGCTACAGCCACTCAGGTGGGAAACTTGAGGTTTCCATCCGAGGAGGATCAGGCTGCAAGAGGATCATCATTAACTTTTTATTGCGTGTTTTCGTTCGTTGCGAACTCTGAAAAGGACTTTCGTTTTTGCGCGCATATTTTTGAACATTTCCTGACGAAGACTGCGTATTTTGTTTTTCAGAGACTATCGATGGACATAAAAAAAAAAAAAAAAAAACAGAAAAAGACGAGCAACAGATTGTACTTTTGTGTGTTTCTCATTTTGACAGATTGTAATTTTGTGATGTATGTTGTCTTTTAAGTTGCAGAGCATTTCTTGTTAATTTTTTTTGTATATGTCCCTGTTTTATTTTTTGTTTCATATTTTGGGTTTTTTGTTTGTTCTGTGTTTTGGTTGTGTATTGCGCGGCTTGATAGATTTTTATTGAGGTCTGTTGTTATCAGACCTCAACAGGGGGATTGTAAAGGAAAATGATTAGTTAAGTGCTAAAATACTTACAACATGTGTAAAGGAATATTAAGCATTTTTATTGGAAAAACAGGCTTTGTGTGACCCTTTGAGATGGCCCAAGGAGACAAGCAGACGCCTTCCACTGTCTGCTTAAAGAGCACACAAGGGCCATAAAGTAGCATCTCCATGGAAACGGCAGCTGGAATGTGGGACGTCAAAACTCCAGGGGAGTCTGCGAGATTTATCTCAGGACTTCGGTGCTGGGCACAGTCGTACCCAGTACCTCTGAGATTAAGTGTTCTTCCCCTTCTGGCTTGACGGAGACCAGACGCCCGTTCGAGTTGAGTGTAAAGGGGGAGACTTCTCAGGTTTCTCTGGGGGCCGAAACAGGTCTCTGATTGGTTGAATTACGGAACGCCTTCTTTGCATATATTAAAGTGAGGAAACGCCTAGTCAGTATAAAGTACAATGTAACGCTAATACAGGGAGAGAGTTTTTCCATTTTTCCTCTCCACGTTGGGCGCTGTTGTCTGTCTATATGTTCTGTGTTCGTTTGTCTATCCCTTGTGTGTCTGTTATTTTATGAGTTAATGCATATCTCTGTATCTCTGCAGCTTTGTTGTTCATCGCTTTCTATGAATTAAACTCTGTGATCTGTGACGTCAACACGCTGTGTTAGTTTCGTTTTAGCAGGACGCCGCCACTCGCCAAGGACTCGGGAGAGAAAAGAGGAAAGAGCCAAAACTTTTTGTCCAAAGCTAGCATTAAATGATCTTCTTCTTCAACAGGATCCATCGTCTTTCAGGAAGAAATGTGGTCGGAAAAAAATCCTGAATGATCGTGATCGGCGATTACTTAAACGTTTGGTCAAATCAAATCGAAGAAAAACAACAGCAGAACTCAGGAGTATGTTTAATTGTGAACGCAAAAGCATTTCCACATGCACAATGCGAAGGGAACTCAAGGGGTTGGGATTGAACAGCTGTGTAGCCGTAAGAAAACCTCTAATCAGTAAGGATAACCAGAAAAAAAGGCTTCAGTTTGCTAGGGAGCATAAAGATTGGACTCTGGAGGAATGGAAGAGGGTCATGTGGTCTGATGAGTCCAGATTTACCCTGTTCCAGAGTGATGGGCGCATCAGGGTAAGAAGAGAGGCAGGTGAAGTGATGCACCCATCATGCCTAGTGCCTACTGTACAAGCCTGTGGGGGCAGTGCTATGATCTGGGGTTGCTGCAGTTGGTCAGGTCTAGGTTCAGCAACATTGTGTGCCCAAAGAATGAGGTCAGCTGACTACCTGAATATACTGAATGACCAGGTTATTCCATCAATGGATTTTGTCTTCCCAAATGGAACGGGCATATTCCAAGATGACAATGCCAGGATTCATCGGGCTCACATTGTGAAAGAGTGGTTCAGGTAGCATGAGACATCTTTTTCACACATGGATTGGCCACCACAGAGTCCAGACCTTAACCCCATTGAGAATCTTTGGGATGTGCTGAAGAAGGCTTTGCGCAGTGGTCAGACTCTCCCATCATCAATACAAGATCTTGGTGAAAGATTAATGCAACACTGGATGGAAATAAATCTTGTGACACTGCAGAAGCTTATTGAAACAATGCCACAGCGAATGCGGGCTGTAATCAAAGCTAAAGGCGGTCCAACAAAATATTAGAGAGTGTGACCATTTTTTGGTGCCGACTTTTTTTTTTGGCCAGGCAGTGTATTTTCAAAGTGTATTTTTGCTTATTCTGTGTTTCACTTTCAATCAGAAACAAACTTCTTGGTTGAAAACAATTTCAAACTATATATATCAAATTATATATGAACTATATACATTTTGCATAGACATGAAAATAATAGAAAGTTCATTGGCATCCTACACCATCATTTCCCAATTTTCACATTATATTATTAAAGTTGAATTTCTAATCTGGAGAAATAAGTCATTTTCTTAGAATATTGACAGCCCAGAGGAACCTTCACACTGACTGGAGAGGATGCTTCATGAGTCCAAGGGTCTAAAACATTATGGACAGGAAGCGGTGCATTTGCTTTTCCATCTGTAGAAAGCTCATTGTGAATATCTGAGTCTCATTACTGCATGGAGTGCCTCTGCATTTCCTGCACACTGATTGGAAGTAAAGGGAAGAAATCATATGCTACTGCTGTTTTATTCCATCTGCTGAGTTTGGATCACCCTAAACACCAGAGCCTAGTTAGAGTAAACACACTATTAATATTTCTTCTTTTCAGGAATTTAATTTAGCAAAATCCTTCCTGTGGGAGCAGAAGTCAAACGAAGCATTTCAGTCTATCATAAGACTCCTCCCTTGCAACCAAAGATGGCTTCTGAACAATTCTGGAGAGGAGCAAAACCGCAGGACTCCTGTATTTACCCTGTCAAACACAGAACACATTGTACCGACACTTTCCCCTGGTGACGACTGCTGCAGCCTGAGAAGTGAAGGCAGGCTGGACACTAAAGACTAATTAGGGTGTTTTGCTTTTTCTTTTAGGGAACAGTCAAACTAATAAACTTAACACCCTGGTGTGGGTTTATGTACCAAAGTATTCTGCAACTCTTCAAAAAAAAAAAAAAAAAAAAAAAAATTGTGTTTCATGCCAACACATACAAAATAAGCATTCATTATTCTCTTAGATAAAAATTTTTTAATCAGTCCTCAATTTCCTTCATTTGAATAAAAATTAGCCATCTATAAAAACTGAACATGTAGTAGCTTTGCAAATCATACTGATGAAGTTTTATTTGTATAGCCCTTTTTCAGGAATAAGTCAGTTCAAAGAGCTTTGCATGAATTAAAGAAGAACAAAAAAAGTATGCAAGCACAGCAAAAAAAAAAACTACACTTTAAAATGTTCCAGTTGTTCTGGGTTGCTAAGTAGACTTGAAACAGAAGATCTGATTGGTTGGAAGGTTGGTATAACAATAGCAATAAGTGTT
Organism: Xiphophorus couchianus; assembly: GCF_001444195.1. Lineage (NCBI taxonomy): Eukaryota > Metazoa > Chordata > Actinopteri > Cyprinodontiformes > Poeciliidae > Xiphophorus > Xiphophorus couchianus. Next base: position 5,512,905 of record NC_040243.1, read on the forward strand.
TAATGTATTTTGGTGCTAATTTATAAACTAAGAGGAGTGTCTCTACGTCTTGCTAAAGCTAAATGTTGGGTCTCTAGATTATTTTTTTAAGTTCTTCCATCATTTTCTTCTTCTTATCTGACAAAATATAGAAGGCAACAAGTTTAGAAGAAAAATTCAGACATCTTTCTGCCCAGTAACTTTGATCTTATTCTTTTTGTCATAATCCATATCTCATGGTTAGATGTGAGAATGGGATTGCTGACAGCTTTACAAATTTAGATTTTCTTACAGTAACAGGCTGAACCTGCTTTGCTGGGAAAAATGCCTTGATCTGTTTATCCATCTTTATATTATACTCCTCCACCTGAGGCAGAGACAAACCCAGACCTGGAGGAAAGACGTTTTCAGACAAAATTGACGGCTTCTGTCTCACATAGGCGACGTTCATCTGAGCCACTTCACCGTAAGCTTCGGTTGTTTGATAAAACTTAACACTGACCTTAATGTCAAGTCGAATATGTCACTCAGGAAATTGTTTTCCAAGTTAAAATGAGTTTGACTACATATTCCATTTACAAAAGTATTAACTGAAGTTTCCCTTCATTGTTGGTGAAAAAGTTTGTGACATGGCAAGATTATCCGGCAGACCTTCACTTCAGAGAAATCTCTGACTTTAGAGCGTACGAATAACATCATCCTCTGGATTCGAAAGAAAACTCTAAAGCTTTTTTCTTTGTGGAAAGCTTTGATCATGTCCGACAGTTGTCGTTGGTCATGACATCCTTTCACAAGAAACTCAATTTATGCTTCTTTTTGAAAAATGATACATAATAAAATAAATTGAATGATCATCTGTCTTTCTTCTAAGCTTTTGGAGTAACATCATAGGAAAACATAAGTTCAAAACAATGCATTTACCACTGTTTATGTTAAATATATTCTGGCCTAAATGTCTCACACTGTATTTTCTTAGTTATGGAGAAACCACAGACATGCTGTGTGTGGAAAACTCAAACTAACACATGTAGCTCTGAGCAGTGGTAGATCTGTAGCTTTTAGAAGATCAAAGGCTTGGCCCCAAAAGTCTGCAATCAAAGTTTATTAAATGTTATTTTCACACAGCTCAAAGTGCACCATGATCTCTTCTGGACATCAAAGAAAAGACAAATAAAATAGCCATACCCCCATATTTATTTTTATTTTTTAAAATAAGACTAGATCTGCTAACTAAACTGCAGCATGTAAATAGGCAATTAAAGGTAATTGAAGGGATTTTGAGTGAAGTTAAGACTGTTAATTTACAGTTGCGGTTTTTGTAAAATGTCTTAGTGAGAACTTGAAAAGGGAAAGATTTAGCCACATTTTGCTAAGTTCACAGTTAAACGAGCATCCTGAAGACGCTGAAACAATTTCCGGATACGTTGCATGTGTTCAGCCCAGGTGTCACTGAAGACCACTACATCATCTATAGGCCTGTCATGATAGCAAATTTTGCTGAGCGATTAATTGTCTCAATAAATTATTGCGATAAACGATAATATTGTTTGAAGACCTTTTTACATTGATGTAATGGAAATGACATAATAATGCATGCGATTTCCTGCCAAAGATAGATACACCTTATTTTCAAAAGAATATTTAACACTGGAACTGATAAACAAAACAACCAAAAACAAAATGGATTCTCAGTCTCCATTAACAAAAAATGTACTTGATAAAAACTAAACAACATAAAGCCAAAGTGGAAATAAATACTGCATTCAACCTAAAGACTGCAGATTATGAAGTGTGTATACTATGTTGCCCTTCAGTAATAATTAAATTTAAATAGAGAAGATGGGCACATCGACTACATGATGCAATAATTCACACTACATGATTTTTTGCTTCTATTTTTTCCCATACAACAATCTTAGAAAGTTGGTCTTTCTAAGATTGTGTGGTGTGTTATGGTAGATAGTCGTTGCCACTCCGATCCAAATCAGGGGTTTTTCCCGACTGGGAGCTTAACGCAGCCTGTTGAATGTGACAGGTAGCCAATCAGAAAGCGCGATTCTCCTTGTGCTTTCTGAGGGGAAATTATGTCGGGGAATCCCAAACAGCTGACACGTCAACCCGAAGTCCAGCGGACATTGGAGATGATATGTGGAAACAACATTAATGTTTATTCAACATGCAAAGAATATAGAAATGACAAGGGGAGGAGTTGGAGCGAAATTGCTACTGCAGTTGATAAACCCCGTAACTTTTCCGCTGTTCTTCGTTAACGTGACGTAAATAGGTTATAATGATTTTCATTCAGTCAGGACTGACACTAGCCACATGCATTGCAGGTAGACTGTAGTAAAGCACTGATTAATGCCTGGTTTTAAAATTAGTTCACTGGACTTGTAGCCATTATTTTGTGCCCATTGTTGGACACCACACGGCAGGAACGAACCCGATCGAACAGTTATACCTAGGATTTCTGTCGGCTAATGTGTGGTCTCTCAGGTTTTGAAAATGGGCCGACAATCGGCCGACAGATCTAAGACTGTATAGTGTGCGCTGGGCTTTACACTAAGGAAATGAGAAAGGAGGGTCAGTGGAGAGCACCGGAGTTGAGCCTTTTTTCATTCGGTGTCATCAACAGAAAGAGAAAAAGGCCGGAAGAGACGATAATGCCGATAATTGAAATGACGTCGATAGTTTTAATTTATCGTACGATTAATTGATTTATCGTTTATCGCGACAGGCCTAATCATCTAAGTAGACAGCACAACTTTCCAACCCAGCCACTACTTGATTCATCAACCACTGGAAAGTGGCAGGTGCATTCCTAAGACCAAAACTCATTACAGTGTAAGAGTATAATCCAGATGGTACAATAAAGGAAGACACCTCTTGGGCTCGAGCAGACAAGGGAACTTGATAGTAACCTTTGAGCAAGTCAAATTTACTCACATACTTTGCAGTTCCAACACGATCAACGCAATCTTCCATCTGAGGAAGTGGGTAGGAATCAGGCTTTGTAATGCTGTTCAATTTTCTGTAATCAGTACAGAACCTATAAGTACTATCAGTTTTTTTTAACCAACAAACATGGTGGGGCCCAACTGGAACAAGATGGTCTAGCAAGGCCGTTGTCCAGCAAATACTGAATTTCTGACTCCAAAAATGTACTCTTCTCCGGAGGAACACGATAAAAATGCTGACGGATGGGCTGCGCACCTTCCACATCAATGTTATGCTCAATTAAGTTAGTACAAGTTGGAATGTCACTGAACAAGGCATGAAAATCCAGGGTTAGGGTTAGGGTAAGGGTAGGGTTAGGGTAGGGTAAGGGTTAGGATATAGGTTTGAGTGTTTCACTCTTGGATGTACCACTCCCAGCTGTCGTTCTTCCTGGTACTTCCAAGGCAATGCACGCTCACTGGAGATCATACAGCTATCCTGAGTGACAGGTGTTAAGGAAAATGATTATTTAAGTGCTAAAATACTTACAACATGTGTAAAGGTATATTAAGCACTCTTATTTGAAAAACAGGCTGTGTGTGACCCTTTGAGATGGCCCGATCGAGACAAGCAGGCGACTATACAAGGGCCATAAAATTAGCATCTCCATGGAAACGGCAGCTGGAATGTGGGAGGAAGAAACTCCAGGGGAGTCCGCGAGATTTATATCAGGACTTCGGTGCTGGGGACTTTCCCCTGTTTGGTGTGACAGAGAACAGATCACCTTTGAGTTGAACTGTAAGGAGGGGAGTTTCGCGGGTTTCTCTGGGGCCGAAACAGGTCTCTGATTGGTTGAACAACAGAACGCCTTCTTTGCATATATTAAAGTGAGGAAACGCCTAGTCAGTATAAAGTACAATGTAACGCTAATATAGAGAGAGTTTTTTCCATCTTTTCTCCACGTGGGCGCCTTTGTCTGTCTGTGTGTTTCGTGTTTGTCCTTGTGTGTCTGTTGTTATTTTGTGATAAAATGCATATCTCTGTATCTCTGCAGCTTTGTTAACTGATGCATGTGTGGTTTTGTATGAATTAAACTCTGTGATCTGTGACGTCAACACGCCTTGTTTAGTTTCGTTTTACAGCTGGCCGCTGCTCGCCGAGAAGAACCCGGCTGTGTTAAGGAAGAGACGAGCCAAACGTTTTGTTCAAAGTTTTAATAAATAATTCTTCCTTAATAATTGGGAGCTCGTCCGGTCTTGGCGAGGGCGGATCGGTCTGGTTCGGCTCGGCTTCCTGCGGTAAGATACTATTTGCTTACTCTTTGGTAGTCTGTAGCGCTGTGTGGTCGAGCCGGCGTGGATTGTCGTAGCCAGCTGCAGCCACGCGGAGTTTTCGAAGCTGCGGAGGTAGATGGATTGTGTTTCTAAAAGAGCCGGTGAATTAGTGATTGGATTAAAAAATACACGTTAACAAGAGGATCGTGGCGGTTCCAGACGTAGGATTTGCTACCCTATTGTCATAAATGCTGGGTTTTTCTTAACCGTTGTTCTTTTACCCTGAGGTTTATTCTTGTCCTCTAAATTGAAAGGAAATTGTGTATTAAAATTTAGAATGAGTTGTATCACTCGGAGGACTAAGTTTATAAGTTTGGAAATTAATGCAGTTTTTAGCCGGCATTTTATTTTTATTTTTCCCCCGTCTGTCTTTTACGTTCGTCTGAAACCGTGTTTGTGCGCGTGCGCGAGTTCGGGCTGGCTGTGTGTTTGAGCGGAGTGTTAAGTTGTGTGAATAGCGCTGTTTGTGTGAATTTGCATTGATTTTGCTGCGTTTTATTGTGAAGTTATTATGGACACTGTGTTGACAAACGATGCTGTAGACCGTTCAGGTAGTCTGGATCCGCGGGACCAGATTGCTGCTTTAATTAATATGTATGAGCAAGTAGATTTGACGACACGATTACTACAGCTTCAATTAGGTGAAGCTACACTAAAACTGAGAGAGGCTCAAGCTATGCTAACAGCTGCTGCTCGTTTAATTCCTGTTATGCCTCAAGTCCCTGCTGCAGCGGCGCAACCGGCTTCGCACATCTATGTTGCTGGCGTTCAAGGCTGGCGTGGGGGGAGAAGAGGAGCCCCCGCATGGTCGGGTGTGCGAGAAAGAGGTGCACGAGGCAGGACACGCAGGGACAGGTGTTTTTTATTGTGGCGAACTGGGCCACTGGGTTCGACAGTGCCCTCATTATACACCTGGTGCTGCACAAGATGGTGGGTTGCCGGACCTGACACCACGTTATACTTCAAACGCTGCCTTACTTCCGCAACATCCTAGAGGCGAGTTCAGTAAATAATACTACCACTGGATAACGGGAAATGACTGATTGCTGAACAATTTTGACATGTCTCTTTGTGAACGTGCACGATATTTCATACAGGTTCCTGACAACTAGAGTTAAAAATTAATTAAATTAAATCATGAAAAATGTTGACAAAACATTGGCAAATTCCTGAAGCTTCAGTACAATTTAAAAATTAGACTGAAATTTGATAAAATAATGGGGACTGACTGAAACTTTGACTGACTACAAAACTGGCCAGATGTGTTGTGTTTGTGTTGTATGTCTTCGTTTGTGGTGTAATTCATGTTGGTGTGAAAGTGTGTGTCTGAAGATAGGATACCACTTGGTATTTTATGTCATATAAATACAACGGGACTGTAAACAGCACCTCTGTATGTGGATGCAATAAGCAAGAATTTCTCACTTGGATGCCAAGTAGAAGCAGAAATTACCCTGCAGAGTATTTTTTGTGCTGTCTCGTGGTGCTAAATTTCCGGTTTTTAGAACTCCCTATGTGTTAAATTGGACTGAATTATTAATATTAAGCAATGACATCTTGAGAAAATAAAACATCCGAACAAATTGGAAAATTATGGGTTCTATTACAGGATGAAATACATAAATAAAATAAAATTGTGATCACAGGGGATTGTGGAAATGATGTATTGGCAAATTAATAGATAAATACATAAATGATTAGGTGGAGCAATAAAATAAATTAAATAAAAATTTATATAGACTTGAGAACTAAAATAGTGGATAAAAATGTTAATTATTCTTTCTAAGGCTGTGACGGTAGTAGGAACATAGAATAAAATACAATGAGTTACGATAGGACCTTTTTAAATGAGTTGAGGATAAAGAAGAAACAGGAAAGATCTTTAGAGAAACAGGCTCTAACTGTAAGAGGAATTGATCAGATAACAACAAACTGTAGCATGCAGCTCATTCTAGATATTTTCACAATCATCTTTTAAAACTGACCAAAACCTTTAAGATAGATGAATATTATTAAAATCTACAGGACTTATTGAGGATTTAGACAGACTAAATTAGAAGTAACTCTCTTGTTAAATAGAAATTGATTAAATATAGAAAAGTTTGCTAAAATTTACAAGATTTGTTGTTAAAGGATAACATTCCGTTTGGAATAACTTATTGGTTAATGAAAAAAGATCATATGGAACTATTGTAGGGAATCAATATTAAACTGTAATAAGAGATGATTAAATAGTGCCTACAGAAAGACGAGAGGGCTGCAAATAAAATAAGAAAATTAAGAAACATACATTAATTGAACAAAACTGGAAAAAGCGATGAGTATGTTTATTTAGACATGAGAATAATGAAGCCCACGCAGGAGTTGCGACCCCATTCACAGAAGTTCAGCAAGGGAGAACAAGCAACAGCTGAGCTGTAACTTCTACCCCCACTAGATTCAACTAATTAACATGTGAAGCCTCTTTGCATACCACTAATTTTAAGTGCGAAGTAACCTCTGCTCACAGCAGCTCAGCAGACAAGAACAAGCAGCTGTACGGCAAATCATTTTCTCTCCCATCGTTTCAAGTACCTCCTGACGAAATGTCTGAATATAAGTTACAATTTTAGTAGTGGAACGACAAAAGGAAAGAAAAAAAAAAAAAGGTTTTTAAGTTCAAATTTTAAAATTAGAAGAAACTAAAACATATCTGATGCTTTAAGTGCCAAAGCCTACTAAAGTATTAAAAGAATTGGGAGTTCCTCCTGAAATCCTTATTGACTCTCTTTCCTGCCATAAAGTCGGCCCCTCCGAGAAGTGGGGGAGGGGTTTTGTGGTGGGGTGATAGATTTGCTTTGTGCTCTGACAATAGAGATTGCTCAGACTAGTGTAGTGGTTTTAAAATATAAATTGTGAAATATAAAAGTACAAAGGATTTCATTTTTTTTTCTCTAAGGTACATGGAGATTGGCTGTTTAAATTTTGGGGTTTTGTTTGACATTATAGATTATAGAAAGTTGTAGAGAGTCATTATCATCACATAAAGCAGGATTTTGATGCAGTTTGGTTTCCTACATTTAGTGAAACATTTTCTAATGGTTTTCTGTTTTCCCTTCATATTATTTTATATATTGTTTAGGGAATAGTTTAGATTTTTGTCTTTAAATTTGTTTTCATTAGTCTGACTTTTTATTTAGCTATTTGGGTCAGTTCTCTGTCTATTTTGTTAAGTATAACAAATTAATTTCTTTCATTTGTTGATTTGGTAATATTCTGACCAGTATTTGTCAGAATTTATCATTTTTGGATTTTCTTTATTAAGATTATATTTTTAATTTTTTCTTCGACGTCTCTCTGGCTGGTTTATGCGAAACTTTCACAGAGTCTTAATTGGTAAACACGTTTTGTCAAACACTGCTGAAAATTCTTGAGAAGTTTCTACAATGAATTATTTGAAAATCATGAGTGTAAAATTGAATAATGAGCTTTAAAACTGTAATGTGTAATGTTTTGGGTAAATAGTAATCTTGAAGGTTTAAAGCAGGCTACAATAAATTGTTCTGTTTGTTTTGAAAGTTTGCCTGTTAGGACGGGGGCAACATTGAAAATGGGGGGATTTCTCAGCTAAAATGATAACCCTGTTTCAACAACATTTTTATTTCAGGTAATGGAAATGATGTTGCATTAGCAGTTAATGCATCATCAAAGGGGGAGAATATGTTATGGGTTTATTTTTATGGGTTTATTTTGCTTAACTAGAGATTACTGAAATTTATATTACTTAAACAAAAGATTTTTGAAGAACATGTCTGATCTGTGCTACACATAAAAGTGAAAGGAAAATATGGTCTGGTAATATATGTGCTTATTTTAAATGGATTTGAGTTCTTCTCCATTGAAAGATGTTCTGACAATGGGCTAAAGTATTTTGAAACCAATAGAAAAATTTATAGTGATAATGAAGCATATTTTGGTTAATTAACTTGGGAAAAATAATTATAGAAATTAAAAATATTATTGTGTCAGCCATTTTCAGAGCATTAATTTAATGGAGCAAGACTGTTTTAATAAATGTTTTGAACATCTGTTATTGATTAAGTATCACTAATCAGTAGAAGCACTCAGGGGGCCTGAGATGTGGGATTATAATGATTTTTCTAAACTGGATTTTTGTTTTGATTTATATCCATTTAAAACGATTTTGAATAAAACTTTAAATTCGACAAGTAAAAACACCTAGGTAAAAATTGGTAGGTTTTGAAAATGTTTGGATTTGTTAAGTCATACATTGACATTATAATTTCTCCAGGTTTGTCTCTTTTGAATTTTGTTTGAGGAACGTATGTTGAATGTTTTAGACAAAAACAACCAGTAAGATCTAGTCTTCTATAAAAGTAATTTAAACTGGACTGTTTAATTCATATTGATATTCATTTTTTGATGGTGAATGTAAGCTTTACGACTACGATTTTAAGCTTTTGTTATTGTTTTATTTCGTTTGTTTAATCCTATTTTTACAAGATTGGTTTAAGAAAAGATCTGCATTTGTTTAACATTCTGGCAAAACATTACTTTGGACACATGTCTTTTGAAGCAAGTGATTACAAGGTTTTGGCGTTTTCCACCGGATGGAGGTATGATATTAAATAATTGAAACGTAGGTTGAATGGATCACATCCTACGTAGAATGTGCAGAACGAGACAGGTATGAGATCTGCTCACGGTTTTCTACATATAGACTGAACTGGAGTTCAGAGCTCTAAGTCTGACTCTGGAATTTACGGCAAATGCTGTTGTCTTAGAGGGGGTGTGCAGCTGCTTGGAGAAGCGGTTTCACATTTTTTCGAAGATAGCAGCCACAGAGTCACGAGCGGGGAGGATTCACTCGGACACGAATGAATTGAAGATATTTATGTTGAATACACAAATGAATGATGCTTTTGGAGACTCTTAAATCTGCTTTCTCATTTCAGTTTGCAGCTGTGTTCTGGTGCCGTCTGGATGTGATCTCCTTCAAAGTCTGCGTTATTTGATAAAAAGAGTAAGAAGTAATTCTCCTGATGGAAAATGACAAAGCACAAAATTGTTTTTCAGTGAACCCATTGTTTGATTATGATGATATTACAGAATGTTGTAAGTGTGTTTCTGATGCTAATGAAACTTATGTTGAAACGAAATGTCTGTTTTACAAACCGGTGACGGGTCACGTGACAGGATCTACTTTTCTCAGGAAGAGATTTCACCTTCTTTTTGAAACTCACTGTTATATTGGCATAATAATCCAATTTTCAGTGAGCAACGGACGCTCAGGTGGGAAACCTGAGGTTTCCGACCGAAGAAGATCAGGCTACAAGAGGATCATCATTAACTTTTTATTGCGTGTTTTCGTTCGTTGCGAACTCTGGAAAGGACTTTCGTTTCGTTTTTGCGCGCATTTTTTTTGAACATTTCCTGACGAAGACTTCATATTTTTTGAGAGACTGTCGATGGACATTAAAAAAAAAAAAAACAGAAAAAAGACGAGCAGCAGATTGTAATTTTGTGTGTTTTTCATTTTGACACATTGTAATTTTGTGATGAATGTTGTCCTTTAAGTTGCAGAGCATTTCTTATTAATTTTTCTATGTATGTCCCTGTTTTATTTTTGTGTCATACTTTGGGTTTTTGTTTGTTCTGTGTTTTGGTTGTATTATGATGATTTTGTTTTATGATTTTTATTTTTGAAAGGATAAGTCTTTCTTACCCTTCAGTTTTGTGTGAAAAGGGGGACTGCTATATAATCAGCCTACTCATTCTAATTTTTCTATTTTTTGATTTTTCTTATCTCTTTTATCTTTTAGATTACATAGTTTTGTCTCGGTATTAGAAGGCTTACTCAATTTTTATTGAGATCTTTGGTGAAGATCTCAAAAGGGGGATTGTTAAGGAAAATGATTATTTAAGTGCTAAAATACTTACAACATGTGTAAAGGTATATTAAGCACTCTTATTTGAAAAACAGGCTGTGTGTGACCCTTTGAGATGGCCCGATCGAGACAAGCAGGCGACTATACAAGGGCCATAAAATTAGCATCTCCATGGAAACGGCAGCTGGAATGTGGGAGGAAGAAACTCCAGGGGAGTCGGCGAGATTTATATCAGGACTTCGGTGCTGGGGACTTTCCCCTGTTTGGTGTGACAGAGAACAGATCACCTTTGAGTTGAGCTGTAAGGAGGGGAGTTTCGCGGGTTTCTCTGGGGCCGAAACAGGTCTCTGATTGGTTGAACAACAGAACGCCTTCTTTGCATATATTAAAGTGAGGAAACGCCTAGTCAGTATAAAGTACAATGTAACGCTAATATAGAGAGAGTTTTTTTCATCTTTTCTCCACGTGGGCGCCTTTGTCTGTCTGTGTGTTTTGTGTTTGTCCTTGTGTGTCTGTTGTTATTTTGTGATAAAATGCATATCTCTGTATCTCTGCAGCTTTGTTAACTGATGCATGTGTGGTTTTGTATGAATTAAACTCTGTGATCTGTGACGTCAACACGCCTTGTTTAGTTTCGTTTTACAGCTGGCCGCTGCTCGCCGAGAAGAACCCGGCTGTGTTAAGGAAGAGACGAGCCAAACGTTTTGTTCAAAGTTTTAATAAATAATTCTTCCTTAATACAGGGCACTATCTTGTGGAGGTGCATGTGCAAACGGTCACCAATTAGTGAACCTCCTGATTTGTATGTGCTGTGTAAGAGCTGGAAAACTGACTGGCAGATTCCAGTGAGTGCTTATTCACAGTTGAGCCAGGCTCAACCGGAACTGAGTGTCTTATAGGATGGCTTTTGACCCTTGTCTGAACCGATCTCTTACGCCCATAATCCGGCCTACGGTCATCTTGGTTCATCCAAGGTAGTGCACTCTCACTCGAGATCATACAGCTAGCCTGAATGACTGGACACTATCTTATAGGTGTTAATGTGCAATGGTTAGCCAAGTAACCTGGTCTGTGATGTGCTGTATAGGTGTAAAGTGGGTGTCTGTTTAGTGGGACCAGCCCAACCAAACCATGAGTGTATTGTCATGTACTGTATAGGAAAAAATTTTTTTTTGATAAATAAAAGATAAAAAATAAAAATTAAAGTGAAGTTAAAAATAAAACTAAAAAATTAGGTTTAGAGTCCACAATTATAATGCGGTTCAGGGCCAAATTTAATTGGTTAAGTTTAGAATAAAAGTTATAATGAGTTTCAAAATTAATTGGTTGTGTTTTAAGGTTAAGGGTCATAATGAGCTTCAAACATACAAGTTAATTGGTTAGGTTTAGAGTCAAAGGGTATGGTGAGGTTCAAAATCCCAATTAATTAGGTTTAGAGTCAACAGTTAAAGCGAATTTTAAGGCTTAATTTAATTGGTTAGGTTTAGAATCAAAGGTTATGATGAGTTTCCAAGTTTAGCTGGTTATGTTTTAGGGTCAAGGTCATAATAAGGTTAAAAATACCAATTAATTAGTTAGATTATGTAGTTAGAGGATATGGTGAGTTTTTCACTTTCCGATTAATTAATTAGATTTAGAGTCAGCAGTTTTTTTTCAGAACAAGGCCTAAATTAATTGGGTTTAAATAAGGGTTATAGTGAATTTCCAAATTAATTGGTTGTGTTTTAAGATCCAGGGTCATAATGAGCTTCAAAAATACGAGTTAATTGGTTAGATTTAGAGTCAAAGGGTATGGTGAAGTTCAAAATCCCAATTAATCAGGTTTGGAATCAACAGTTAAAGCGAAGTTTAAGGCTTAATTTAATTGGTTAGGTTTAGAATCAAAGGTTATGATGGATTTCCAAGTTTAGCTGGTTATGTATTAGGGTCAAGGGTCATAAAGAATAAATAATAAATAAAATAAAAAGAATATAAAATAAAAATTAAAAATTAATTAGTTAGATTTTAGAGCTAGAAATTATAGTGAAGTTAAAAATTCAAACTAAGAATTCTGTTTAGAGTCAACACTTATATCGAGGTTGAAGACCTAATTTAAATGGTTAGGTTTAGAATCAAAAGTTATGATGAATTCCAAAATTAATTGGTTGTGTTTTAAGGTCAAAGGTCATAATGAGGTTCAAAAATACAAGTTAGTTGGTTAGATTTAGAGTCAAGGGGTATAGTGAAGTTCAAAATCACAATAAGTTAGGTTTGGAGTCAACAGTTATAGCGAAATTCAAGGACTAATTTAATTGGTTAGATTTAAAATCAAAGGTAATGATGAATTTCAAAGTTAGCTGGTTATGCTTTAGGATCAAGGGTCATAATGAGATTCAAAAATAAATTAATTGGTTAGATTTATAGTCAGAGGATATGGTGAATTTTCACCTTTCAAATTAATTACTTAGGTTTAGAATCCGCAGTTTTAGTTAAGGTCCAGGTCTACATTAATTAATTAGGTTTAAGAACAAAGGTTATGGTGAATTTCAAACTTAGTTGGTTATGTTTCAGGGTCCGAAATTATAATTGGGTTCAAAAATAAAAACTAAAACTTAATTGTTTAGGTTTTTAATGCTAAGAAATTATAGTGGAGTTAGAATTCCAATTAAAAAGTTAAGTTTAGAGTTAACAATTATAATAAAGTTCAAGGTCTAATTTTAATTAGTTAGATTTAAAATCAGAGGTTTTGGTGAAATTCAAAGTTCCATTAATTAAGTTTAAAATCAACAATTATAGTAAAGTTCAAGATCTGACTCAGTTGATTAGGTTTAGAGTAAGATAATAGTCAAAGTGTGTATTCCATTAATCCAAGTCATGGAATTAAGAATTAATTGTCCTAGATGGACCCCTCTCATTCAAACCTCTTGGTATAATTGTGTCAAATCTTTTGATCCAAATTTGCTCCTGTAACCATCTCTCCCTCTTAGTCCAATTTGGATTGTGTGCGATAGGTCTGGCCCTAATAGATTCAACCCCATGTATCTGAAAGTGTTTGACAATGGTTGTTTCTGCTTTCCTGTTGTGTTTGATGTTGGATTTGTGTGCACTCAATCTTCTGTGTAGTGTATTTCCTGTTTCACCAATATATTGTATTTTGCATATTTTGCACCAGATTATGTAAATGACATTTTTGTGCTTCCAGGTGATTCTTTTTGGAATGGACCAGCGTCTGTTGGTGTTTCTGCTCCGGAAGAGAGGTACATGGTGTATCTGTGTCGGTCTACGGCAGCGACTGAAATTGGCATGCACCAATATGCCCCTAAGACTCGGGTTTTTCTTAAATGCTGAAATGACCCTCCAATTTTGGGCCTGTGGTAGCTCCTTCTGTAATTGTTCAAAATTTTCTTTAATTATTTTGTGTGTTTTTGTGTGAATTTAGAGAAAGCTCCAATCAGAGGAATAGTGTGTAGATTTTCATTTTGGTTATTTTTATTTTGGGTGGTCCTGATTCCAAAAACTTCCTTCTTTATCTTTTGTAAAATTGTTCTTGTGTATCCCTGTTTTCGTAGTGCCCGAAAAAGTGTCTGTGTGGCTGTATCCCTATCCTGAGTGTTTGAGCAAATTCTGTTGAACCTAATTAATTGTGCTTTGAGAATGCCAATAAATGTGTGTTTGGGGTGAAAGCTGTGCCTGTGTAAAAGTTGGTGTGAGTCTGTGTTTTTAAAATGTACTTTGCTGTCTAGTGTCCCATTCTCCTGAAAATTTTCCCCTTTAAATGTCACAGTGTCCAGGAAAACCACCTGATTGGGGTCCCAAGTCAGTTTGACCCTAATTGATGGATGATGATTATTCAGGATTTCAGTGAAGTTGATCAGATCTTCATAGTTATAGTTCCAAATTCCCCAAATGTCGTCTAAGTATCTATAGTAGGCATCCGGCAGTTTAGTGCATTTTTGAAAGCACTCCCTTTCCCATTTCCCCATGTAAATGTTTGCATAGGCTGGTGAAAATCTTTTGCCCATTGCCGTGCCCTTAATTTGTAAAAACCATTTGTCATCAAATTTGAAGTCATTGTTTTCCAGGTTCAGTCTAAGGAGTTCCAGGATTATATCGTCCGGACGGTTCGGGTTTGGATTCTCCCGGAAACATTCCCTGATTGCTTCCAGGCCCCTGGATGTTTCAATGTTTGTGTATAAGCTCTCCACATCCATTGTGAAGAGGAGACTGTCCTCTGTGACCTTATGGCCCTTGATTTTTTGCAGGAAATCTCCCGTATCCCTGATGTAACTGGGATGCTTCATCGCCAATGGCTTCAAGTAGTGTGTAACTAGTTCCGCGGATCCATAAGACTCACTCCCACAATCCGAGACAATAGGTCTACCTTTGGGAATTCGATTTGGTAATGTCCAATCCTTCAATTGTTTATGTATTTTGGGTAATAGGTAGAAATATCTAGGTCTCGGTGGGCTTGTGCCTAATAAGTATACCAATTGTTTTCTGTTAATGAGTTTTGATTCCTTGAGTTGCGTGAGTAGTCTCCTGATTTCATTTTGGGTTTGTGGGTAGATAGGTCCCTGTAACTCCCTGTAAAATTCTGGGTCCTGGAGTTGTCTCATAGCTTCCGTTCTATAGTCCTCCTTATCCATTATAATGATCGTGGACCCTTTGTCCGCCGGTTTTATTATAATGGAATGTTGTCGTTTTAATTGTTTAAGGGCCTTTTCCTCCTCCATGGTAAGATTGTCATTTACTTTTTCGATAGGAATTTTCTTCACCCCAATTTTGTCTTGTTGTATCAATTCCAAGATTTCCGGTTTGATTTTATAGATAGGAGGTTCCCATTGGGAAGATGAAATGAAGGGGGTTGGAGTTTGCTTATTTGTTGTTCCACTTTTAAAGAAATCTGCCAATTTAATCCTCCGATGGTATTGTTGAATTTGAAATCTGTTCAATTCCCTAATGTTTGGATGTTGATGCGAGGTGGGAACAAATGAGAGTCCTTTGGAGAGGAGTTTGATGTGGTGCTTGCCCAATTGAAATGTAGGTGAGAGGTTGAGAATGCCTTGTTGAATGTTTAACCCTTCCATTTGTGGAGCCATAAGTTGATTTCTTATGGTGTCACCTTCCAATTCCGGAGTTTCGGTCTTACCGTTGGATTCAAACGTGCCAGTACAGTTTAAATGCCGGCACCAGTGTGAAAGAATTTTTCCCCAGTGTCTTTTGTACAGTGTATGTTGTCTTTTTCCGTATGAAAATCAGTGTTCGGTATCGGTGTAATTGTATGATGATGTAATTTGTTACAAGTTGATGTGATAGAGTCATTAATCATGTTCAAATTTTGTCTATGTATGAAATTCAAGTTTGTAGAAAAATTAAGTAGGGGAATATAAATGTCTGCAAATGGAAAAGTATCTTTTGTTGTATTCAACAGGGAACTGAGGAGTTTTATCATTGGGGGCTGGTCTTTGTAGTCTTTGTTATTTATGCCAAAGGATAAAATGATTGATCTAACCTTGTTGGAAGGTTTAGTGTTTCTAATGATGTTCTTTGCATGTTTAAATTGTGCTCCCGGATAAATATCAATTTCTATGTTAGTGTTGGTCGGTGTTGGTATATTTTTGAGGTTTGAATCCCCTATGATTAGAATTGGTTTTGATGGTATAAGATGCCAATTTTTAATTTTGTCCCCAAAGTGGTTATGGATTAAAATGAGAGGTTTTGTTTGTGTACCAAAGGGTTTGAGTGAGGTTCTCAAAACCTCCTCCAGTGTTATTTTGGAATTAGAGGGTGTTTGTGGGCCCAGGGACAATTTGCAAGATCCTTCCCGTATTCCTTTTTGATTATCATTTATTGTTTTTGCAGATTTCCGTAAGTTTAGTTGGGTTGATGGTGGCTGTCGGGTTATTCTTGTTGATTTAGATAAGGAGTCTTTAATTGTTTTCCTGGCCAAAAATAGGGTCATCTGTTTCACTCCTTCTAGATTTTTTTGAATTTTCCTGGTAGCCTCGTTCAGTATTTTTTCTAAATGTATTCTCGGTATTTGTTGAATTTCCGTCCACCGTCTCTTTTCCTCCTCAGTTTCATGTTGGTTAAGTTGTATTTTTTTGTATAAAATAAACATCAGTTGTACCACAAGTTCAATCCATTTTTTGAGTTTGTCTATTTGGTTCGGCATTTTCTATTTACACAAGCCTCTTCAAAAGTTAACTTTTTAAAGATAAAACTATTGTTTCTTGAACTAAATATTAATTCTTTATATATATACAAAGATATAAATGTGTAGAAAACTATATCTGTTTTTTTTCTTTTTTTTTATTTTGTTACCTTTTTTTTTAAAATAGTTTTATTCGCCTTCCCTTAAACCTATATTTTCCTTTAGAAAAATTCTTGGATACAATTGTGTTAATAATAAGGAGTGAGTAGAATTAAATACTAATAGTTAATAAAGGATTATGACTATGAATCAGTCAATTATATCTAAAGAGATCAAAACAATCAAGATTGATAAATTAGTATTATAATAAAACCTGTTAATCAAATCACGGTAAATTAGTATTATGTACAGCCATAGAGAATATATGTATCTTAAATATTTTATTGTGAACTTAATCAAATAGGGATATTTTTTACAGGAATTAATGAACCAATTGTTATGTCACAGATCAATAAAGTTATTCAGACGAATACAAAATATATATAACTTCCAGGTTTATCTTAAACCAGAATATGTATAGTGGTATCAAACACAATTATATGTAATAACCAGAAAAAATTACAGTCATGTATTGAAAGGTAATGTAAAAAAACCTTAAGTAATTTTAATTCAATAAAAAAAACTGAGTGATACAAACAACCTTCACAGTAACCTCAGAAAAGTGGGGGAGATAAAAGAGGTTTATGTATATTTTCGTGGATTAACTAATCCTTATTATTTTACGAAAAAGACTTAAATTATTTTAATTGTTTTTAGTTTAATTTTTTGAGAGAGATATTACCAATTAGCCTATTTTCTCAATATTTTAATAACGTTTTTAACAGCGGTTCGGCGGTACCGTACCGAAGTTAAAACGTAGCTAAGTATCTAAATTTTAGAATCCGCTCATCAGTGGTGTACCGCTGGATCGATGGGTGTTTCGGCCGTGGACAACACCATACACCCTCCCCAGCGGCGGCAACCCGAGGTGATCAAATCCCGGGCCGGATTCTATAGTCAATTGGCAGTTTTTTTTGCTAATTTCGGGTGGGAAAAGTGGTAAACCTAGTTATTTAAGTAATAATTTGCGTAAGTTTTTTGGTTTTAATTACTCAACGATCGTTCCGTAACAGAGGGTAAGTATTTACTTACGTATTCAACCAAGATTGTTACTATTTTTCAACAAAATGTATTTTCTTATGTCCGCTCCCTTCTTTGTTTGTTGCAGCTGTGTATCAACCAACGGTCAAGATCCTTCTGGAAATTTCGAGCGGACGAGCGGGGGATAAAGAGAACAAGAAAGAGAAAGGGGAGGAGAGAGAGCATGCATGCGCCCCAGCATCCGAGCGGCAACGTAATGTTGGGAAATAGAACGATTAATTTTAATCAATTCTTCCTATATAAATATATATAAAAAAAAATTTTATACATATATAAAAATATATATATATACCTACACATAAATATATAAACATATAATAAGAGAAAAGAGAAAAAATATATATTTTTTAAAAATATATATTAAATAGAAATAAAAAAATTTTTATTAAAAAAAAAAATATATATATATATATTAAAAAAAAATCTATCTTTATATATAGGCGTCCTTATAACATTTTTTCTGTAAAAGAAAGATCGAAAAGTATGAATAATTTGTGGGTGTTATGGTGCAAAATAGGTAGGTTTTGTTGTTTGCCGGTGGGTGCAGACAGTGTGCTTGTCCGAAGACACCAGAGATCCAAGCTAGGTGACCGAGGATCTGGCTGATATAGGATGGCGTTTGACCCTTGTCTGAACCGATCTCTTACGCCCATAATCCGGCCTACGGTCATCTTGGTTCATCCAAGGTAGTGCACTCTCACTCGAGATCATACAGCTATCCTGAGTGACAGGGCACTATCTTGTGGAGGTGCATGTGCAAACGGTCACCAATTAGTGAACCTCCTGATTTGTATGTGCTGTGTAAGAGCTGGAAAACTGACTGGCAGATTCCAGTGAGTGCTTATTCACAGTTGAGCCAGGCTCAACCGGAACTGAGTGTCTTATAGGATGAAAACCAGAAAACGCGTTCGGTCAAGCTCAATAACTCAAAAACTATAAGAGGTATGGGGCCCATACTTGGCCTCGAGGGACCCATGGAGGGGACCCAGGTACCCTCCAAGTTTGGTGGCTGTGGCCCCTTCCTATGACATAGCTGCCATTGACTCCCATTCATCAGACGAGTTCGGTCAAGCTCAATAACTCAAAAAGTATAAGTGGCATGTTGATGAAACTTTGTGTATACACCCCATGGACCTACCCACCTTCCCTCCAAGTTTGGTGTCCCTGGCCCCTTCCCTTCCTATAGCTGCCATAGACTCCCATTCATTTTCGAACTCTGGCTAGGATCGTCTTATCGAGCTGGGAGTTGGTTATCCGCGCTCAGCTCCACCCCCAGAGTCCACAGACATTTCATTTTTGACTTGACTGCTGTACTGTGCACACTACATTTTCAGTTCTCTGTCATTCACCACTCGACTGCTGTACTGTTCAGAACATGGAAGGAGCTCAGTGTGACATTGACGAAGTGGGCTCCCTGAATTCCCAGACATTAAGTGATACTGTTTCACAGTATTCCACTCTGTCAGAGTTTTTGGGAGCTGACACTAGACTCTGTTTCCACTCCACTTACGTCAGTGAACCTGAACGTGATCTAACGTTAGGGTTTGACATTGATGGTCTGGTGGTGGAATTAAAGCGTGCCACTGCACTTTTGGCCCCCATCCACTACCTGCTGCTTCCTCATATTCAAACCCACATGCTTCAGGACAGCTATAAGTTCCTGAAAAAGCACATGGACCTCAGACAGTGTACCCCACTGGGCTTAAGTGCCCTTCGAAACAGCTGTGGGTACACTATTGGCTATGTGGATGGTGGTTACCACCTCTCCATAATATTTACGCCCATCTGCTTCAAGGACCCAGACACACGCATGACGAAGAAATCCCTGTTTCGGATTTATTCATGCGAAATGTTCAATTGCATTGTCCATGAATTTCAGAAGTTGCTTAAGGGAGCAAAGGGACAGGATAAAAGAAGGCCTTCCCTGCAGAAACAAATATCAACTAACACTAGTCGATACCACGTTCTGAAGCGAGACCTGTTTTACATCCTCTCCCTTCTTGACAAAGCTATGAAGAACATCGGTGAGAGCCACCTCCTCAAGCCGGCTCTGTACTTAACTGTCTTTGGGCAGAAGGACGAGGAGATTTTGGATGTTACAGACCTGGTAGCTCCTTTGGGTGTTGCCAGTCTCTCTGTCCACACGGCTTGCAAGGCACAGGCCTATCACCCAGACACTCGCCTGCTATTCTCCAGATTTGGTCTGCAGGACATGGTAGGCCCTCGTGGATCCCTTTACTCCATCTTGGGGATCCATGAGGCCACCAATTACCAGACCAATCTGGATCACTGACCACTGAGCCTGCAGCAAACACTTCTGGATGTACTTGGTGCTGAAGGTACCCTGAACTTCCTTCAGTTATATGTGGACTCAGACAGTGTACCCCACTGGGCTTAAGTGCTCTTCGAAACAGCTGTGGGTACACTATTGGCTATGTGGATGGTGGTTACCACCTCTCCATAATATTTACGCCCATCTGCTTCAAGGACCCAGACACACGCATGACACACGCACATGTCCACATACAAATGCCATACAGACATCCTGTTAGTGGTACACTGGCCACCTGCCGCATGTCACATCCTCAATTTCAGCGGGCCCTCATGTCCAGGGCAGTGCAATACATTGATCACGTAGAGGACTTAACAAGAAAGGTGGACATCCAGCTTGGACTTCGCATTGAGCAAGTCCGCAGATTTGAGGAGTACATACCGTCTGAGATTGATCCCAAGGAGTTATTAGGGTAGGGTTAGGGTTAGAGTTAGGGACCCGTCTACCGACCAAGGTCAGGGGGGGATTTATCTAGAACGAAAGTCACTGCGGCCTCCGGCACAGACAGCAGGCTGGGCGGGACCATCCAAGTGCCTGTCTGCGGGGGTACTTGAACAGCGTGCCCCCGCTGGGAGACAGGCACCTCGCTGGTTCAGTGAGATTTTTAAAAGTCAAACCGCCATACCGGGGGTACGTAGCTGCAAAGCTATAAGTGCTGGCGACACTTAGTGCGTTGTTTTGACTCAACTCCAGCCACCTTACCAGGGGCACGAGCTTCCGGGCCGTGGAGGGTGCTTAGGTGTGGGTGCCCAGGTTTGGAGGGTGCGTGAGGTTCTGTGTTTGTCCAGTGTGGTTGTTACAGAGCCGGCTTACAGGGCCAAATTTCAGGCTATTTATAAGCTCAGGGCCCTGTAGGCCTCCAGGGCTGGTTCCAAGTGTGGTTCTGTGCATACTTCCAGGCCTGGAGGTGTGCAGGGGTCAAATGCAGAGATCAGAGCCGGCTTACAGGGCCAGAGCCCCCGGTAGGCTCTGGGGCTCACCGACTTCCGGAGAGGTGAGCGGGCTCTGTTCATCTCCCCAGCCAGCCTGCCACTCACCGTAAACCGGATGTGTGACTGAGTGATTTCCGGTCATTTTCGATCTCCATAAAAACGTTTAAAAATGCATTTCTCCGGGGAAAGCCGTATATTGCCGGAAAGGTCAGAGTCTGGAGAGTAGCCCGGTGTGGTTGTTTGGTTCCTGTGACGTCCGTAGCACGAATTAAAAATCATTAACCGTAATTCGTAAAAACGGTCAAAAATACACTTTCCCGAGGACCAGGAGGTTCAAAACCAGGATCAATAATCCCAGAATAATGCCCCGATCACGCTGATGTCACTTCCGTAGGCCTGGGATAAGATAAAATTTTCTGACTTCCAGGGGAGGGCACATGCGCAGGCGGCTGTGTCCGCAGCACCTCACTGTTCTAACCCTATTCCTATCCAACCCTAACCCTTTATGGGTTAGAACATACTCATCTGCCAAGACAGCAGCTTTAGCAGCAGTTTTTACTTTTTGCTCATTAACTTATGTGGCAACCCGATCTGGAATAATGTTCTTGAACTGTTCCAACACCATCAAATCACAAAGGGATTCAAAATCATCCACACCTTCAGCTGATAACCAGCGATAAAACTGGGTGTTTAGCTCTCTGACCAGATCTGTATTTGTCTGTTTTTCAGCCTACCTGCAGTTCCTAAATTGTTGCCTGTAATGTTCAGGAACCCGTTCATAAGCCTTCAAAACAGCTTCTTTAACAGATATGTACACCTTTCTTGCAGCTGAAGTTAATGAAACATAAGCTTCTTGGGCCTTACCCACCAGCACACTTTGCAACAGAATGGAGAAATCTAGATCACTCCAGTCATTGTCCTCTGCCATGTCCTCAAACAAAGAGAAAAACACATCAGGATCTTGTTCATTAAACTTAGGTAACAGCTTCAACATGTTAACCAAGTTATGTCCAGAAAACCCATCACCACCTTGAGACAGGTTAAAAGATCCACCACTTAACCTGCCCTCAGACCTCAACTTCAAGCGCTCAGCTTCCAAAGATAATTTCTTAACCTCCAACTCATGTGCTAGCCTCTTTTCTTCTTGTTCACGTGCTAGCCTCTTTTCTTGAAAAACTAGTTTTCTCTCCTCAAGCTCATGTGCTAGCCGCAATTTTTCCAACTCAAACTGCATTTCCATCTCAGTTCTCTTAGATTGAAACTTTAATTGAGACTCTTGAGATACTGTTGGACCTGATGATTCATCAACCAACTTCGAAGCACCAGTTAAAGAATCTGAACCGAGGGAAATTGCATCTGCCACATCAGCATCTGAAAGAGAAACAGTAAAGACATTCAGTTTTATAAATTTGTCTTTTAAGAAACTCCTTAGTTGAGGTTTTTTTAATCCTTTTGCAGCTTCAAGATCAATTTCAAAGTGTTCAGCTACTTGATGAATCTGCTCCTTTGTAAGCTTTTCCAATAGTTCTAAAGTTGGAGAAGCTAAAAAAGAACCCACAGTATCCATTTTCAACAAAAATAATCCAACAAACCAACTTCCAAAACAAAACTAGTCAGAAAATACAAAATTTTTTAACCAACAACCATCAGGAAGTGCCTGACTGGTACAAACAAATGACAAATCTCCATTTACCTGCAGCTAACTAAATGACCAAAACCCTGACTAACCTTATCCTAGTCTTCAGGCCTTCCTCCAAGAGCCAAGGCACTTGAAGCACCAAGATACCGTTGGCAGCAAATCCCTCCAGGCCAAAACCTCTCAGGCAGCAAACCACGGCGGTGCCCTCAGCCCAGAGTCCAGCCCAAAAATAACAAACTAAAATAATAAACAGGGTTGTCTAAAATGGAGTTGCCAAAACAACAAACACCAGACAGCACTTACCTATTACAAAACAAAGAGACTTTGCTCCCCCCTTTCCCTCCGACCAAAGTGCAAAAATCCTCATGGACCTCCAACAACAGATATATGGAACATCAAAAATGTCCAAAATCTAGTAAGGTTTCAACACCTTAAACTAGCCCAAAAGCCTACAAATAACCTGCAACACATGAAAACCAAAATCAGGGGCATGTAACTGCAACCTGAACACAACAATGAGGCCAATTAAGCATAATTAGTCCACATAAATTGGATGAGCCCCCACAATGTTACGTCCACCAGGCTCGTTTGGTGGGGTAACATTAAAGGAAACCACACAAGGATTTTCTGATTAAATGAAAATTGAATTTATTAAATTATACTAAAGAAATAAAGCCTGTGAGAAACCAAAATAAATTAATACAAAACCCATAACCAACCAGAAATAAGCAAATGCAAAACAAACCTAACAAAACTCAACAATAAGATACAAACCAGACCAAATGGGGTTCTGAGGAGGGAGAGGGGAAAAGCCTGCTGTCTGCTGCAGCATGGCAGCTTTTAAAGCAGCAGAGCACCAATCAGGGAAAAACATAACACCTGCAGAAGGCCTGCCTCCAGAACCCTACAAGGAAAAAGGGCAGAGACCCACTGCAGCCGTAACACACTTTTACAATAGAGTTGCATTCACCAAATTACATATTTAAACACAGCAGGTAATCTGGGATTAAATGCCTTGCCCAGGTGCAGATCAACAGGTGGCTGTAACAAGCTGGAGTCAGACCCACAACTTTTTGATAGCAAGACACCTACTTTTCCTATTTAGCCTCAAGCAATATTTTTAATAAAACAACAAAATAATAATTACAGCTCTGGAAAAAAAAAGAGCCCTTTGCACTTAACCCAATTTAAAACCTGATGGTTTTTCCATTAAATATTGGTTTCTGAACTCTTCCTGAGTTAAAACATTAGTATTGTTGTTTCTAAATGAAATGAACTTGTTTTCTTTGCATCATTTGAGGTCTGAAAGTGCTGCATCTTTTTCGTGATTTTGACCAATTCTCATTTTCTGGAAAGAAAAACAAAATTTTTGCTTGAAATTTCAGAAACATGCTGTCAGTAGTTGATAGAATATAGGAACAATGTTAATTTTACTCAAACATACCTATAAAAAGTAAAATCAGAGAAACTGATTATTTTAAGTGGTTTCTTAATTTTTCCCAGAGCTGTTTGCATATTCAAAGTAAATATGCAAACATATTCACTTTGAATAGACTTTTATATACTTTTGCTGTATATAAAAGCAAAAGTTAAGTATTTTCTTCTGGCATTGTAGAAATGATCAACAAACATAAGGAATATGATGCTCTCTACAGTTCTGATAAAGGAAATAAATAGGTAGAAAATAGGATAAATAAAGAAAGACTGTCCTGCACTGAAATTTCCGCTTATTGTTTCTGAACCGTATCCTCGGCTGGAAAGATTGAAATAAAAATTAAAGGTCAGTTTTGGCGAAGAAAGAACAAACTCTTCAGTGGCCGCACATTTTTCATGTTTTTATCCAGTTGCAAAGATAATACAAACTCCGAGAGTGAAACTGGATGTCAGAATGTGAATCCATACCCATCTATCATTCTTTTCTGGCAGCTTGATACTTGACTTGTCTCTTCACATCTTTTTTAAAATCCTGTACTCATTTCACATAGCACCAGTTAAAACAAAACCGAGTCACTCTGATGTGTATTTGGGTCAAGAGGAGGTGTTACCCTGCAACCTTGGATGGCCGAGGGTAATGTAGCAGATGATCTTCCCTCAACGTGTGATGCTGCCTTAAGAAAAAGACGAGACACACACGTTGAGCTCTTTTTAACTTCAACAGGAAGATTTATTCTTCTGGTGATGACCGTACTCCATATACAACACTACATATGCAATACTTATATCAAATCAAGGGCGTAGGTTTGGTCTAAGTTTTGGTGGGACCTTACAACTTACTGACCAACCCCCCACACCCCACCGCGTGTGGGCAGCTGGCCGCTGCCTGTTGCAGCTAATCAAAGAACGTAGATCCACGTTCTTGGAGCCAATAGCGGGTCGTCATAGTTCATAACAGCGAATTTTAAAATGAATGCTACCACTGCGTAGTATATTGAAATATTAAACTAATCAATGTAGATTTTCGTTTATTTATTTTGTTTTTGTTAAAAAATACATATGTTTTTATTTTTTTTAATTAATATGGCAAAAATTGGTCGGGACTATTTTATATCCCTTGAATATTGGTCGTGACATGTCACGACCGTCCATACCCAAACCTACGCCCATGTATCAAATACTTCAGGTATCACTGTATAACTTACACAAATAACCCTTCGATTCATTACATTACAAATGACTGCAATATCCCTTTAAACCGAACGACAATTATTTTTAACATGCTCCATCATGAATTTTATTGAATGGCAAAATATTTTAGATAGGTTTTAATTATCCAAACCAATTAGCTTTGTTTTAACTCAAATATCTTGTCCCTTTTCCTCAGACCTTTTATATTTTTAACTTTCAAAATAAAAATATACGGATTTGCTTTTAACTATTTTAATAGCTTTTACAATTTTTATTCTGCACAACATATACTCATTGAGTTTGACCGATAACATTGGTTCTGTGTTTCTCAGCTAGCTCAACACGTGTACAATGTTCGCTAGCATTAGCATTAGTTAGCCTCCAGAAATACGTCCCGTTTTCTACACAATGTCCATCCAAAGCTGTACAAAGTGACCCACCAGTTGACTCTCGAGTCTATAAGGTCTTAATTCTTGGACACCACATTTATGCATCAAAATACATTTTTACTGACCTGCGATATGAAAAAGACGAGACACACACGTTGAGCTCCTTTTACCGTTAACAGGAAGATTTATTCTTCTGGTGTGCTCAATCTTTCCTTGGTCACTAACGCGTCAGCGCCCCTAGCGGCCATGTGTAGCATTGCACGGACTAACTGAAATAACACTACAGAACTTATTACGATGAGAAATTAAAGATACAAAATGAAAAATTATGTTGGGGTGCCTATTTTCTTACTTATTGGTTTTGTTTACTAACTTGTTTTTCACCCCTCTACAGAGGCACTGATGGGTGTGATGTGATCAGTGAAAGCTCAAAGGAGAAACTCATCAGATGCTCAACTGGAGCAAAGCAACTAGGAAGTATGGCGTGCAACTAAAGTTAGTCAGTTTTTTCCTGTCCAGATTACAGGAAAATACCAGGACTTTGTCCCAAATATTGGAAGGGGATTTAGCTTCATAAACCAAAATTAAGCAATATTATCAAAGATGACATGCAATTATTATTACACTGATGGTAGATGGTCCATGAAAAGCAAATTTTTCTAGCTGCCAATATGGGCCACTAACAATTTTCAAACAGTTCCCACTTACATTTGTGGAGATTTTCAAACAAAGACCATTTTAGTATGGGGAAGGGCCTTTTTTATTTTATTTTTTTTTTTTGCTTCTATTAATTTTTTAATTGGAGTTTCCTGTGTGGCCCATTATTCAGATGTTATGCCTACAACTGTTTTATTGTCTAAAACTTAGAAAAGGTTTCAAAACCATCCCATATGAAACACCAGTTGTAAAATGAGATTTCAGTCTGTGTTTAATTAATGGAAAATTTATGACAGTACATTTCTCAATTTATTCAAGCAAATATCTGTTTTTGGATAATATCGCCCCCAATATCTGAAAACAAAAAAGTATTCTCATAAAAATATTTACTTGGAAATAGTCTGCATGTATTTAAGTCAGAAAAAAGCTTCAGACTCAATGCTGGGAATTTAGTAAAAAATTTAATATTGCACAGAGGAAAATCTGCCTAAACTAATTCAGCTGGTTTTCAGAAAAATAAATTGCCCAGAATGCAATGCTTCTGTTCAGAAACAAGCAGAAGTGGAACTACTCTCAGGTGTCTATGCAGCAGACCTCGTATCTTCACTGACAGTCCTTGAATCATGAGATTATTCTTTACATTTATTATTTACCTCTATGAAACTAACCTATCCCAATGTGTTTTCTAACGTGTTAAACACAGATCAGTTGGAGGAAGCTGTCCTGTTTTTCTTTTTGTCTTTCACTCAGATTTGCAGGAAACCAGCAAGCAGAGCTGTGTAAACTGAATGTACTTGGCATACAAACTCATGACAAGGCAAACATCAGAATGTTAATCCCATGCATTTAGTACAAACACACTTTGCCTGCTGAAGATGACGATCAGTCATTTGCTGTCTCTGAGAGACACACACTAATGGACAAGGTTAATGCAGCCAGTTATCCTAGATGTGTTTGTGTAGGAGTCATTGATGCTTCATCCTCCTCTTACTTTCTGCTTGGCTCATGCTCTCAGACTCTCAGGCTGCTGGATAACCTGAAACAAACCATCTGAGACAGCCACAGTTTGACCTTAGAGCTAAGAATACCAGAAAGGTCCTCACCGACTCGTCTCCTAGTGAAGGAGAATCGATCGAGAGACGAACACTTGTGCAAAATGAGGATTTAAACGAATGTTTATCAAAGCCAGGAGCATAACAGTAAAAGGAGGGAAGTTTGAAAAAAAAAAGGAAAGCTAAAAAATACTTTTTTTGTCCTTTTCTGTAACAAAGGGCCTGGAATGTAGGATATCCCATTTTAAAGCTTGCAAATGAATTCCTAATATTTCTAAAAACAAACAAAAAAAACATTGGGTGAAACTTATATTCAATTTCTTAATAAAAGACATACTTCCTGCTCAAATATTACAGCAGAATTTTCTTTACAACAAAACTTGTGGTTAGAAATGAGAACTTTAGGAAGTGTGAATGCATCAGAAACAATTATCTAAATTAAAATTTGAATGTCCCTTAAGTCTGTTTTACTCTGACCTTATAATTGGCTACTTGACTGTAATTTTCGCATGAGGTAAATGCAGAACATTATTTTCAAAAGCTTTAAATCACTGTTGCATTGCACTCATATTACAGGGTTTGTTTCACATTTAACATCATTAGTGATGGACTGCAATGTGCCATGGTTGACAGTATAAACTACACACTTCAATGTAAATAGCTCCGCACTGAAAATGTGACAGCAATTTAAAGGTCAAATGATATGACCTTGAGCTGGGAAGGCTTTTTTTTTAGCTTGAAGTTGTTTCAGCTTGACAGATTTGGATCTTGACAGATTTGGATTTTGTCTCATCGTTTCTCCCACTTGACATCAGCAGGAGAGATGATGTGCATTTTATAAAAAAGAAAAACATTGTCTACTGAATTTAACATATTGACTAGACATGACCTTTTAATTTAAGGCAAAGTTTTGCCGATGCTAGCTAATTTAAAGTAAAATATAAAAATGGACAAATTTTTCACAGAATAAACCTGCTGTGCTATAAAACCAGTGTCTCAAAAATATTATTTTATTGAGACTATATCTATATATTTTTAGGTCTGTGTGTAGGCGGGCCTATTTGCAGATCTTCAAATGTCATTGGCCAAGACCCTTCCCAATATAATGTTTTACTTTTCCAATCTTCTTGGTTCTAACTTTATTTTTGCTTGAGCACAAACAGAATCAAGATAAAACTTTCAGTTACAAATTTTTATTCTGTCATTTTACATTTTAATTTTTCACATAAGATTAAATATAAATGCATTTTTATGGGTTTTTATTTAGATTGTACACTTTGGTAGGTATCCTGCAAGCCTCTACCCACCCAACTCCATTCTCTACAAGCTGAGTCCACCTTAATAAATATCAAGCCTAAATTTAATGCTTTATGTTTTGTACCCTGAGGGGTCTTTGCTGCTGCAGAAGTCCCAGAATAAACCCATCGGAGCCAAGATTTGGAAAATATTCAGTCACCCAGGATGGATATCCATGTGGAGAAGCGGCTGAGGTTCGACGAAAAGGGATCAACATAATCAGACGACGGGCACGTCTGTCCATCTTTCACCTCTCTGACAAACTGGTATCTGAGCACCCTGTTCGTCTCCCAGCATCTCACCCCCACAGAGGAATCAGCTGTCAACACTCCCACCAGTGACAGCTTTGTAATATGTGTGAACGCTCTTAAAAGCAATCTCTCTCCGTCTCTTGACGCCGTCAAGAGTCAACAAATAACACGACCGACGTCAAAGACAGGAGATCGTTTCGATTTATCAGACGCGTCTAACCGCAGCTCTTCTGATACGCCCTGCAACTGCCCTGATAAGGTTTCGGAGGGTCATAACTTCACCACGTGTTATTTTAACGCTGAGGGGATTTTCTTTTTCAAACACAGTCTTGCTTGGACTGCAACTTTTTTTAATGAGAAACTGTTAAAGTTTAAAATATTTATTCAGGTCATGTAACTTCGCCCTAAACAGCAGCAGACTTGAAGGATAATTTCTATTTCTTTTTGATACGAGATGAGATTTGTGGAAAATCATTATTATTCAGAAGGACCTTTCACGCTCTGATGGAGGGGCAAAGCTGCAAATAAATTCAGTTTAAATAGGATCACTCAAAAGCTTCTTTTGTGCTGCTACTCCTTTAACAAGAGTTCACTCAGTCAGAAGATTCCATAGGAAATTCATCCACACATTAACATTAATGGACTTTTCATTATGAGGAAAAATACTGAGGCAAACTGAAACATGTATTAGCTTTAATCAAAAATATGACTCAATATTTTGACATAATCCTAATGATGAAAGTAATTTTCTAGCCTCAAAAAATGGAAAATGAAAATCAGAGGACGTTAAATGTCCTTTAAGTGAATATTTGTCCATAAAACTCATGGGAATATTTCCCCATCCATGGCAAAGTTTAAGGGTGTGTGTACACTTAACGTTCCTCCCTGAGAGCAGATCATGATGCACTCGGTAGAGTGTGAGGACTTCACACGTTTATGAAGAGGCAAACAAGATGTGAGCGGGGTGAAAAGTGAGAAGGATGAGCTGCTGCGATGTGCTGTCACAGAAAGAGTCGCTCTGGGACATCAGCAGCTCTTTGGACGCAGCAAAAGCTGTTTCACCCCATCTGGACGCATGAAACAGTTTATTCAGAAGCAAAAGGTCAGCTACGCACGCTGTAGCCCGTCAGCACTGCCCCTGCAGACCGCGGGTCGTGATATTATAACCATGCCAACTTGCCCAGAGGTGCAAGCGCTTACCGACGTCCTCGCAGGTTCAGAGTGTGTAGAAAGGTTTTGTTAGAGGGTTAGAATATTAAAACTTCAAGCTTGCTTTCCTCAGCATCTAAACGGGATGTGGAGCAGCCTATTTGAGGTTTAATTATGAAAACGCAGCTTTTTAAATGGTAACTCTGACATTGTAGTTTGTTGGTGCACTAATCTACAAGTGCTATAAAAATAAACAAGAATTCATTAATTGAAGACTTGGCTTCTGATTTATTCTTCGAGTTTAAACCAGAAGTTTATATGATTTTAAACCGTAATAAATGCAACACTGACCAACATATTTGATGCGTAGTGATGACTAACACTGGCAATTGACAAAATCCAAAACCTTTTACTGGTTTTCACAATTGTTGACTATATGATGTGTTTATAATGTTTCCATCATGCAAAGCACTTTGAACTACCTTGTAGCTGTTATGTACTATGCAAATAAATTTGATTGATCTCTACAGGACTTTTTTAAACCAAAACAAGACAAAACAAAAAAACATTTTTATTTATTTTAAAAGGTTGACATTTTTCTTGTTTTGGGTCAAGCAAGTTCTAAATCTTTTTCTATTTACTGAAAAAAATTAGATTTTTTTAATAGAATCTTTTTATATTTTCCCTAAAGTTATTAGTTTACATTAATATTTAGAAAAAGTGACTTAGCACAACATCACCATTTTGTATTCTGTAGATGATTCACATTTTTCGGCAAAGATCCTCACCCCTCTGGTAGTTTTATGTTTTCACATACAAATTCTATATTTATAGTTTATTTGTTTACAGCCTCCTCTGACCTGCCCTCAATCCAGCATACAAACCAACTGATACAAAAACTCCCTCATAAAACAAGATGTGTTGATATTCCCACAGCTCTCACTTTGTCTGCATATATAAATATCTCCAAACATCATGACAGCAAAGTCGCAAACAGAAATAGGGAGGCAAGGGAGCTATATTACATTCTGGCTCGCTCTGACACGGCGCTGTGGCGTGCCGTCCTCATGCAAGCCAGGAGCTGCAGGAAAGGATGTGGGGCACAAAATCAATTTCCTTTGTTGCCTCATCCGCACCGGCTGCTCCTCTCGACCCAGTGAAAATTTAATTCACCCGAGCCACGACTCTTCAATTAAATAAAACTCCACAAAAAGTGTTTTACTATACATGACCTCGTTCGATCATTTCCAAAGGGAGATTAGCTACAGAAGAGACTTCTTGACAATAATGGGGGAAAAAAATACTGAAAAGGGTTTTACCCTCCTTTCAAAAGCTTATTGTTTGAGAAAAATCAGTTTACAGGAGATGAAGACATTTCTCATAAATGTGGACTGGATTTTTAGAAGTCTGAAACAGCAAAAGGGCTGACAATATTGTGAAAAGTCACAAGAAACTCCTCTGAAATAATAATTAAAAAAAATCAAAGAATAGAAACTGTAAAAATATAATACAGTGTAAAATATTTCCCCCTTACACTTATTTTTATGTGCGAGCATGCTGTGTTATCTGCAGGAATGACAGCGGAGATGAAAATGAAACTGAGTGAGTGGCGGCAAAGGTGTAAATGAAAACTTGACAACTACATTGTAAGAGCCCCGTCTGAATTCTCCTGCAGCTGCGGATGTCTTTGTTCCACCTCTGACCCTCTGCAGGGACTCCAACATGCCGCTGAGCTCCACAGGATGATGATGAGGAGGAAGAAGATGACAGCGCTCAAATATGCTTGCCATCACAGAAACCACTCGACTTTCTGATAGACAGGAAAAGTGGATGGAAATGAAAATGGACAGGGGAGATTGACAGCTAAGGATGCAGGGAAAGAAAATTGCACGCTAATAGAAAAAAGTTTAAATTCAAGAAAATGGACATTTTGTTTCGAGAATGCCGTTCTTTCTAATTCACAGTTTTTCTGTGTTGCTTTACATTTCTTTGAGTTAAATCATGATCACAAATAACTACAAAATCCAGGCCAGTCTAGCAGACCTGTAGATGTAGACGCCACTAAGTTATTAAAAATGTATTTTTCACATTTTAATCCCATCTTATTTGGCATGTTAAATTTGGTATTACCCAGACAGTAACTTCTCATGTAAAAATCTTATTTTTTAAATGGAGTTCTATGGAGCATTGTAAAGTCTGCAGTATCTGCAGCAGACAGTGGAAAGAAATCCTCCTTATTTATCAAAAATAATTAAACTTCCCCTGCATTAGAGATCGTCAAGTTAGAGCTATAAAAATCAGATTGTGTTTCATTTCATTGTAGCCACACAATTCTTCTAAATTAAGATCTTTTAAACTAGATAATTAGTCTCTCATCAACAAACCTTATCAGTAACGTTCACGGTTGGCGTAACCAAGCTAATAATTTGATGCTGTCTGTGCTGCTGTCAGGATCACTGTGTTCACAGGTCCACATGGATGTGTGGACCTCTGAGGCGCAGTCTGAATCAGTAATCCTCTTCTTGACCTTACACACCTCCTGCTGTTTGAACAGCCCCACCTCAGAGCCACTGGTAAATGTTAGCATTAGCATTTTGGCATTTCCACTGTTTGAGCATTTTGCATGATGTGGTCTGTGATGTGCAGCAGTTCAATTCGGATAATCTGAATCCCAAAAAATAAGAGGGAAAAAGTAGGAGAAAGTAGAAAACACTAGACGAAGAGTATAGGAGTAGAAATCTAAGATGTCAAGAACATCCTTAGTGGATATTCTGAACATGCTGCCTGCCCTTAACAGGGGGTCAAAAGCTCACTTTTCACTGATCTCATTACAGTCAGTGGCATTTCATTAGCAGGGATCTATCATAAAGCACCATTATCTCTCCATCAGATTGTCTGTTCTTTATAGCCTCCCAGGCCTGCTATGAATGATGGCTAATAAAATGGCCGTCAAACGTGAGGAAGGTGGAGGGAAGAACAAGATGTGATGAAGGAAGATGGAGACAAAGAAGAGAATTTTAAAGTTTAAAAAAGAAATGAGAACCAAAGAGAAAGTGTTGCCATTTTTGGTATTGCTGGTCTAAATCTTCCCTCCATTTTCGATGGAGTTGGCAGGAATCTAACTTCAGATGAAGCTGCACGCCTTAACTTTCAGTTATGCACAATAATAATGAAACTTACTGGTTCATTCCCACCTACTTCCACTCATTTTGAGCTGAAAGCTATTTATGATTGAGCTAAATTAGCATCTTCTGCAACCTGAGCAGCATTTGGTCTGCTATGTGACCTATGTAGGTGTAATAGCACTTTACCATCCTCCAAGCCCGCGGAGCTCATGAATAGTCAAACCAACAGCAGTAATTAGCTCAATTTACAAAAAACTGTTTCATAGCTTTAAATGATGGGTTCTTCTACTGCGATTTATTGGACTTGAAGCAGGCGCTTGATGTTTAAATGGGCTGTAAGCTTTCTGCCTCATGAAGTCTGAACAATTCCAACTTGTAATTTGAAGATGAAAATTTGTGAAGCTGAAAAGAGAAGATTTCATCTGAATTTGAGATATACTTTTGCAGGATTTGTGTGAAGAGTTGCCGGGTTGCTAAGTGTGCTGTCACAGACGGGCTGAAGAGGCTCTCAACTGCCGGCTGTCAGATGAGTGACAGCTAATCTATGAAAGCTTTTGAAGTGTAAAGCACCAGAGCTTTATTACTCTGTAATATTTGCCAAAACGTTTCAAATAACGTTTAAGAGATTTTCAGACTAAATATTGAGAACGTGAACCTCTACTGTCAATATTTATTCAATAATCTAAAGTAAAACAATCAGATGTAGAATCATTAGAAATTATCAGAAAAGTAAAATCTGATTTGTTTATGCAGATATTTTTGGATGGATCTCTTGAAACTTGCTTTTATCATAAGGTTTTCAATATCTGAATGTTTGTATTTTTATTATTTCACTTTACCTTACATTGTGTATTTTAATTAACTTGGTATACTTTGAGTTCCCTGTGGCATTTCTGATGTTTTAATTGTTTTCTTTAACAAATTAATAACGGCTTCGTTATTTTGATTTCTAGAAGCAGCAGTGGCAATCCATCAAGTAGACTGCTACACTACAGTTTTTAAAATGCTTTGTCACATCAAATGAAAGTGTTTTTTAAAAATAAGTCACCCTGGAAAGGGCTTTAGATTTTTTTTAAAAATATGAAAGTATTCAAAGGTTGCAGAAAACACAGCTTGTCTAAAGAAACTTTACCAGATTAACTGTAATCTATCTGTTAACTGATGATTTAATAAACAGTATCTTTTTCCACAAAGGACCACGTTGGTTTGGATAACCTGTTTCACTTAAATTATACTTTACTGATTTTCATAGTATAACAAGTAATGTTTTAAGCTAATTATTGACGCTTTCTTTTCAAATCATTGAAATTTCTGCTACTGTTTTCCAACAATAGTAAAAGTGTGGCACAATCATGTCATTAATTTCCTGAAAATTGACAAATAATTATGTGTGGCGACTCATTGGCAAGTCCAAATAACAGTTCCTAGAAAGGCACAATTTAATTTGGGAGGTTTTATTCTTCTCTCAGTATATGAATGCTGGTCATCTTTATCACACTGTAACATTTCACAATAGCTCTCCAATGGTGTGTGTGAGTTTTAGAGTTTAAATAAATATTGAAAATATTATTTTCAATTGTCTATTTGATCAGTAAAAGTAGAATGTCCATTTGCACTGCTGGCAATGTGGAGGAGGGTTTGTTTTCATGTGAAATTGTTTATTTTTTACCAGATTTCATCATTTTGTGAGTCCATCCTGAGCCCTGCGTGCTTTTAGTTTTCTTGTTGTGAAAACAATATAGTGTCTTCAAAATGCACCACTCTCAGAAAATATTTGGAAAAGAGTCTCTCTTGCTGCTGCATATCAGGTGGATGTGACATCATAGCTGTTTATTGGATTCAACAGTAAATTAGGCGACAATCTGAGAGAAAACTCAGAATTTCAGACTATTATTACACACACATCAAGGAAACAAAGACAAGAGGTAAATGCAGATACCTCTTGGCAGAAAAAGCCATGTGGCTTTTTACTGGATCTTAATTTTGTGTATAATATTTTAATTGTGGTGTGCATTAAATGCCTTTCTTCCTGCAAGATCAAATAATTAAATCCATTTATTCCGAATAAAAACACACAGAAAACATTCTGCTTGTTTTGTCTGCTAAAAGTTTTCAAACTAAGAACTCCAGCATGTGCATAATGTTTTAATGAGAGTATTTGAAAGACCTCGAAAACAAGACTACAGGAAAACAAACAGAGATCAGTTTGATGTTCTGGCTTAAGATGATAGCTGGCCCTTGAGCCACGTCAGGCTTCCAAACACTGTTTAAGAAAAACATGGAGCTCCATCTGTACATCAGCTTGCCAACAGGCTGCAGTACAACAGCCAATGCATAGCAGCCCTGACTTTTTTTTTTATATGTATAATGCAATCCCTTCTTGACTTCAGTTGATTCACACTTTTAGGTCAGTTTGGGTCACCAAACCTGATTAAATTCTATAAAAAGATTTTAATTTCACCTCAAACTGCACGTCCTGTTTGTTTTCTGTTTAGCTGCTATTTCTTTTTTAGATAGAAATGAACACATAGAGCGTATTTGCTTCAATTCATTGCAGCTTGAAGAAATATGATGTGCTAAATTTTTAAATTGTTAGCTTGTTAAAATCATACCAAAAACATGCAGATAAATCCTGCAGAGAAGCAGGAAACTGTTCTTTATGCGTCTCCTGGTTAAACTGAATCAATAATGAGACCCTAATTGTATTTTAGAGGCAGTTCGTGGAAACCCATAACTCCCATAACTCCCAGAGCGCAATAAGAGTCAGATAAGCATCTGCATGGCAGCAGTTCCACGAGCTCCCTCTTTCTCACATACACATAATTTCTGGTTTAATTGGAAAGCTGGATATTAATTCCTCTCCAATATTAGTTTCATATAGAGTTTCAGGAGAACAAAGTGATTAAGAGCCGACTGCATAAACGTTTAAGTTCTTCATCTCTTATTCCTACATTTTCCAGACATGGAGAATTTAAAGCTTTTGTTTTGGGGGGGGTTAAAAAAATGACAAACACTGGCTCACTTTACAGGAAGTGTTTAATACTTAATTTTAACAACTCTTCTGCTAGCCACAGCTTTCTTTCACCAGAGTGATTGGGAAACATTTAAGAATTTATACTTGACTCCTTTTGTCATTTTCTTTTGGCTGATAATTAAAATCTGTTTGATAAATCAGAGTAGATGGGTTGTTTATTTACCGAATGGTTTGTTATGTGTTGAAAGGTAATTATGGTTTAATTTGTTGGTTACTATTCCAATGCAAAAAGTCATTTTAATTGTCTGGCATAAAATGCTGCTGCAAAAAAGCTGCTGAACTCTGGAGGTGTTAATGAACCAGCATACTATGGTCCTCAGTGGCAACTTCACTTTATCATTTGTGCTCCTCAAATACAAAAATGTAGTTTTTTGATCTGGTATAATAAACATTTTCCCCTTTGGCAGCCAAAGAGGGAAATTTGGAAAGAAACTCTAAAAAAATGTGGTTAGAATTGAAAACAAATGCTGCTCACTTAAAAAGTACATCTCTAAAAATTGGAATATCATTAAAAGTAAACCTCAATATATGGTGTTAATTAATTGCCCAGTGGTTTGTTTCACGATTTTATTCATTTTAATCAAAACTTATTTACTGAAAATCTGAATGTTGCATTTACAATGGTAGCAAAATGACACAGACCCTTGAAGTATTGCTAAGCAGAAACGGGGCATTAGCGAAAAGTTGTGGTGAACTCTACCTCTGATAGAAAAGAGAAAGAAAGAAAAACGGTGGTTTCAGAACAACAACAACCAATAATGTCTTAAGTTTTGGGTTTATGCATGAATAAATCCCAGCTCAGTAGCAACTGAACAACAATAACAAAAACTTAAAAATAAAATCACTACACAACTGTAGAGGGGCAGGCAAAGACCAAAGAAAAACATTAAAATATAATTAAAAAACATTTTTAAACTACTTCTGATTTAAAATACATATTTTCTTTTTACAACAAAACATTATAAATTTGTATTCACTTGTATAACTATCTTAATCTAAAAGGTACTCTGTTTGCAATAGCAGCAAAGCCAGATAAGCA
This sequence comes from Xiphophorus couchianus, assembly GCF_001444195.1. Taxonomy (NCBI): domain Eukaryota; kingdom Metazoa; phylum Chordata; class Actinopteri; order Cyprinodontiformes; family Poeciliidae; genus Xiphophorus; species Xiphophorus couchianus. Next base: position 5,549,896 of record NC_040243.1, read on the forward strand.
ACATTATTCCTTAAAGACCCGTGTTGTTTATTTCGGTTTATCATCATTGCTGCCAATAGGATTTTTTGGACAGCAGCAACCATTTCCAAACAATTTAATGTATAAAATACAATGAAACAACCTAATCATCTGAAGGCCAGTTGGCCATTGTATATTTTCCTCTAATAAGAATAATTGTTTCACAGAGAATAAAAGCTCTGAATAAAAACAATGTCCTTGCTTCCATAGAAACACTCGCCAACCACAACTCCTGCAGAAGGCATGTTGGCAACCAACTTTAATATATAACGCCAAGATTTCGGCTTTGTTGTTTTGCAAGTAGAATGTTTATTACATTAAAAGAAAAAGTTTGGAGAATACAGATAATGGGACTTCCTAACGAGGCAAACTGAAGATATCCTGAGACAAGCTACACGCTGAAAGAGATGCACCGGTCTTTATAACGCTAGTTCAGAGTCAGAAGTTAGTTTTCTGGCAAAAAGCAAAAAAGTAACTACTAATCAATACTGTAAAAAACGTAGTTGAAACTCTTCTTCAAAGAAGGCACACAATACAACCCTGTGTCAACTTTCAGTCTCTGTAGCAGTTCCTCTGCAGTACATCACTGAACCACTCCAGTTGTCCCTGATTGCCAATTACAGACTCCTGATGCTTTTTTTACCTCCAGCAAAGACCAGCGGGGAACAATGATGGACGTATTTCAGAGATTAGTTGTCATCCATCTATGTGTAGTTACAGGTGCAGCTAGGGCCGATGTATCTAACCTCATCACTGCCATATTAGCATCTGTAGCTGCGCGGCAGCCAAGCACAGGCAAAACTAATGGTGGAACAGATGGAAAAGACTGTACCCACTGGGAGATTATGATTAGTCGAGGGTTTGGGAGGTGCTGTACTTATGACCAACATGAATAAAACATCAGCTGACGACTAATGGTTGTATGAGACGCTAAAAGCCCAGATGTGAGTGAAAATAACATATTTACTTATACATTCTAGAATTCCAGAAGCAAATGCATTTAAAATGAGACGTATCACAAATATCACAAAGTCTCAACCTCAAACATTTGAGTTGCTAAATATGTTTTTTTCACCTTTGAGCTGTGAGGACAATGAATCAAAATTTCCTCACACAACATCTTATCTTGTGTACTGTGAAGAATAACCATATTCAAACCATGAGCTGCAGAGCATAACAGGACTCAGCAGATAAACTGTATTAGGAGGCTGATGTTACAGTCAGTGCAAAAACTGGTTTATCCGTTGAAGCTGCTTTTTCTTTGCATGTTAACGCGACTCCTGTAACAGTATTATAAGTTGAAGATGGAAAGGTTTTAGCTAAAACTCAGACCAGGATCATTTTAAGGGCTGAATTTACTTATTTCTTGATTCATGCATCGTTTTTTTTAAGGAGTCAGCCTTTCTTTTGGTCTTTTAAAGCCGTCTTGATAAATTCATGCTATATTATATTCAGTACCATATTGTAGAAAAACAAGGATTCATTCAGTGTTACATACTGTGGGTTTTGTAGTTTATCTCAAGATGTTTTCTTGGGAAGGACAGAAGAGTTTCTTCAGATCTCTATGGATGAATAAATCACTACTGAGCTAATCTTTATTATAGCATTTCCCCTAATCTTCATTTGAAGATTAGGGGAAATGCTATAATAAAGATTAGAGATAGAAACTCCAGATTTGGATCCCAACTCAAACAATATTTATGATACCAGCAACAGGTTTTTGTAAAGTACACTACACAAAATGCACATTTGGTCAAATTCATCGGATTAAAAGAGCAGCTGTTAAAATGCTCTTACAAAGCAGCAAACAGTTATTTGAAGCTGCTGGAGCCTCTGGAACCTCAAGGTGGAGGATCCTCCAGAGACTTGTGGTGCATGAACCTACTATTGGGCCCCTAACCAGAGCTCACAAGCAGAAACGGTGGCAGTGGGCCCAGCCGGACATGAAGATTAATTTTCAAACAGACTTGTTCACTGATGACTGCTGTGCAACCCTGGATGGTCCAGATGGACGCAGTAGTGGGATTGGTGGTAGATGGCCACCACGTCCCAACACAGCTGTGATGTCAGTAAGGAGGTGGTGGAGTCATGCTTTGGGCCGAAGTCATGGGGAGAGAATCATTGGTCGGCCCCTCAGAGTCTCTGAAGGTGTGAAAATGACCTCAGCAAAGTAGGCTATAAGGACTTTCTGACTGATCACTTTCTTTCATGGTTCAAAAAGAAGAGCCGTACCTTCAGTAGCAAAATCATCTTCATGCATGACAATGCACTGTCTCATGCTGCAAGGAATACCACTGTGTCATTGGCTGCTATGGGCATAAAAGGGGAGAAATTCATGGTGTGGTCACCATCCTCCTCTGACCTCAACCCTATTGAGAACCTTTGGAGTTTTCTCAAGCAGAAGATCTGAGGGTGGAATGCAGTTCATATCAGAACAGCAGCTCTGAGAAGATATTCTGACATCCTGCAAAGACATGAAATTCAAGCAGAAACTTTCCACAAACTCACAAGTTCAATGGATGCAAGAATTGTGCTGGTGACATCAAAGAAGGGATTCTATGTTAACATGTAACTCAGTCTGTTAAGATGTTTTTGATTGAAGTAGCTTTTGATTTTAGTACGAGACCACTTAATGCTGCACACTCAAAGAATTCTTTATAATCCATAAAATGTTTAGAAAATCTGTTGTGCATAATAATTTGGAACGGTGCATTTTGAGGTTTTTTTATTTTTGAAAACAATACTGATCTCATGGGGAGCTTTGTTCAGTAAAATTTGATTTATACTGTAATAGTTCATGACTTGAAAATTATACTGACCATCATTTGCATTGACCATTTAGGAAAATCTGAGAAAATATCACTTGCATAATAATTTGGAACAAGGTGTAGGTTGTACCAATCTGATTCAGAAAATGTTGCCACATGCAGAGATAAAGCAAAAGAGAGCGTGTGATAAAGCCTAATCTGATTGGCTCAAGGAGCTTAATGGTTTACTGTTAAAAACAGAGAAACGTCTGTAAGGGCTTCACATCTGAAACGCCAACAAAAATACCACAGTATGGCGGTATTAACATCAAAATTAAAAACAAAGAGTACAGCGTGATCTACTTGGTTTGATTAAAAATAGAAAGACAATAATTATTAAAAACTCACAAAAGCAGCAGATTGCACTTAATATCTGTCAGGTAAAGGGAATGAGATCAGTAATAAAACGTGCAGTGATTTACTCTCTGGCAGAGTGAAGTAAGTGTGAAGCAGAAATAAAAAGTGATGTTGGGAATGAAATTGAAATGGGACCGAGCGGCAGCAGAGGGGACGGCGACTGTGGAAAGTGAGTGCAAATGAAAGACATGGATACAGATAGACAGCGAAAGTGAGTTTGGGGTACCAAGAGACAAGCAGACCCCCTGAACAGCGAGGCGGATGCGTGAACAGGCGATCAACAGAGGATTAGCAGATGTCACCTCGCGCACTCGGCCCTGCCATGACATGTTATCTGAATGAGGCAATTAAAAGGCCCATCACAGCGACCGCCGGGGAAGGACGACGTCTGTGGAATCACTTGGACACATTTAAACCTCAGCTTCACCGCACAGGTTTTTGATTGCAACAATGTGCTTATTTCCTGAATCTATCAGAGCAATTCATGTCACTGTCAGCACTTGGGATAGGTAGCTGTCAGCTTCTTTGCAAGCAGGCACCATTTTGGACTCATGAAGTGACAATGGTGAGATGAGAAATTCTGGCGTTTAGCTTGTTTCTGTGGCTACCTGGCTTTCAAACTGATGTTAAAGGTTAAAAGAAAAACAGAAAAAGAGGAAACAATGGCAATGAACTCCGTTTTGCTTCTAATTTGGTTGACCCAACAGCTCAACCAGTGGCGGGTTTCCAGTTCAGTTTTATTTAAAAAGGTTTGTTCTCCTCAGCACAAAAACTTCTAGTTTTGCTGCAAGTGTTTTTTTCCAAGACACCAAACTGTTTCCTGAATTTTCTGTTCTTGTTGTACTACATGTCACAAGCACAGGTGAAGGTCCGCCTAATCAAGGCAGCGTGCACCTTTTCAGGATGGTGCATTTGCTGTTGCAGGACATTTGAATTCCAAACAGAGAACAGGTACAACACACATTGATTTTCAGCCAAAACCACTGGGAATATTCCATTACTCTTAACACCAGCATTACAAATAAATCCTGCAATTTATAAAATAAAGATTTGCAGTTTTCCACAAAAAAATCAGCAAATTCTAGTCAGAGCTGAGAATAATCAGCAAATCTGTCCTACAAATACAAGTAAAAGAAAAATGACTGAAGTCTATGAAGGTGGTAATGATTAGGAAGTTAATCATAAAAAGTTGTAATTTTAGGTTTCTTCTTTTATTATTTAAAGTAATATATGCGACTTACAAATTTATAAAGCAAAAACTGCAATTTCACTGTTTCAGATTTGATAAGTAAATCAGAATCTGACTTTTTTGTGAAACTAGTAGAAACATTATTTTGCCCATTTCCTCACTGCATGACAACTTCCATCAGCTTTCAGAAAATATTTTTCAATCAGTTAACCTTAGAGAATATCTTGTCCTGTAGTACGCATAAATATATTCAGGTTTTCCTTTAAATTTGTTTGTATACCTCATTTAAATTTGAGCTGGCTGCATCAGCACAATCATTATCATTTAACCATCTAACTTAAAATATAAAAATCAATTTTAAGAAAGCCATAGCTTTCATTCAGATGGTTAAAATGCACCTGTTTACAGCTTAGAATATAAACGAGCTTCCTTCGCTCTCTCTAAACATGTCGTTGAGGCAAAATTTCTGTTTTTAATATATTGGGCATATTATCCATTTCGCACACCCGCAAATGAAAAATTGTGCAAATGATAAGGATGTAGATCCCTGTGGACATAATGAGCAGGAATGCCGGTAGAGGTCACGAGTGGAGCAATATAAACACTCTCATACTGCTAAAGACGTCTGCATGGATCGAAACATAGGCAGCTGAGCAGAATGCATAATCAACAGGTTGCTTGATATTTCCACATAAGCCCAGCCATGATTTAATAACCTTTTATGGATGAAAGCAGCTTCCTCATGTAGGGAACACAGTAATTATAATACCAGCACTGAGGCGGTAAGGAGGGCGAATATAAGAGTTGAAAACAGTTTATGTTTTGACTGAGAGGGCTATTAACATCTGCAAATCGACATGCATGCAGAAATAGATGTGACACATTTAATTTAAAGTTTAAGTAAAAGAAGAAGCCTTGGTTTTTAAAGTTTGTACTAAACTTGCACAGGTAAAGAGCATGAAAAGGCTATTAGTCTTTTTTTGAAGCAGGATTGATTGTTCATGTTTAATAACTAGAATGTAGCGCATGAGCTCCGATATTCTGCTGACGTAGGAATGCTGCACTAGCTGTTTATTAGATACAGTAAACCCCATTCATCCCTGATATTTGGGATAGGAGCAATTACAAAACAATGTACTAGATTGTTGCACAGGTACAGACAATTACAAGGGATGTGTAAGCTGTTGTAGCACTCAGACATTTGCAATTTAAATGCGACAATCAGGATCCGAGAGGTTATTCAGGCACTCCACAATCAAAAAGACATGACTTTCAAGAAAATCAAGTGTTTGTAGGATTCTTCTGTGGGCTGAGTATACTTTGCATATAAATGCCATTTGACAAAAAGAACAAATATTTGGTTTATATTTTAGAACAGTTTTGTGAAAGAGTAGGTTGTTCCTCTGGATGGAGCAAAACAATTAATACAAATATTGTTGGGTATTTTAACCTGTACATATACGGAACCACACAGAGAGTAGTATCACTTCAGCCTTTGCAAAGGGGGAGAGTTTCAGTGGTGCCTCAGGACAACTCCAACTTGTCCCCCTGCAGCAGCCTGGTTTTACTGAGGCTGCTGCAGGGGTTTGGGGGTCGGTCATAAGACAGAAACTTAAAGACAAGGAGTATAGGGGTCTCTCTGAACTAGCTGAAACCGGTTTCTCCAAGAACAGCATGGTCCACCTCACCATGTTTCCATCTTAGAGTTGAGAGACAAACTTACTCATGAGATAACTATTTGCACAACTCTGACAAATATGGCAATTCCAACCACTAAATACAAGCAAAGCAGTCTTAAACTGGGTCCGTAAATTATGAGGACGTCAGTGAAAACAGGCCCCTGCCTTCGTGTATAAACAATGTGTGTGTATTATAATGTGGTGTACATACTATAAAATGCAAAAGTTTGGATACATCAATAAGGATCTGACCATGGAAATGTCAACAGCCCCACTCAACTCCAAAGCACTTCATCTGTAATGGTTCACTAGAGGGACCCAGAAAATCAGCCACGACACAGGAGTGAGCAGAAAACTCTGATATTTATTAAAAGGCAGCTTAAACCGGGCACGCAGGATCGTCCGCTGCAGCACTGGCTTGGCGATCAGTAACTGAAGTGATCGGCTGAGGAACCAGGAGGAGCGCGGATGCTGCGCTGACGCAGAGCTTGGCAGGAAGTGCCTGGGGAGGGAAGCGCTGATGCAGGGCAGCGTACAAACTAGTTAGGCAGCAGAAGAACCAAATCCAGATCCGAATCCTTAGTCAGACGGGCCGAGGTCATGCACGATCGGGGCTAAGGGTAGAATCCGTGGGAGTGGGCGAGAGCGGTGTAACTGAAACAGGCGTGGGTCGAGATCCAGAAGGGCGATAGTAACAGTCCGACAAGGGCAAGGCAAAAGGGGCAGGTCCGAGGAACAAAGCGTGGTCGTAGCTATGAGGGCGAGGTAAAAGTGCTGGAAAACTACTTGCTGAAAGCGTTCGATAATCTGGCAGTGTGGTTGCGACTGAGAGAGGCTTAAGAAGGGAGACAATCAGGAAGCAACGCAGGTGCGAGGAATAACGGAAATGAGGGGCGTGACTAGGATTGGCTCAAACAGAAAACAGTACAATGTGAACATCACATCATCACATGATTAATTACCAAAATGACAACAAAAATGATCACACATCCATTTTCCCATCGTATCCATGTCTGATACACAGCAATACTGATAAAATCAAGCCATATGAAAGACAAAGCAGCCAATGATTGCACCATAATCAAAAGAAACTATAATCTCTGTAGAAAAGATTATCTTGTTTCAATGAGATAAGAAGTTTTGTTTCCTCTGAAAATGAGATACTTTCTTATCTTAAGGATACCACAGATTATCCCAGGGTCGCCTTTCTCAATTTGCATACAAATCAGCTCTCAATTCATAATTTTGTGATCGTCATACATTTAATTCACCTAAAAAAAAGAAGTCATGTTTGTGAAACATAAAAGAAAATGTACCTTTTTATTCAGTGTGGAAAATGCTGTAATTTTCTCAAAGATGTTCTTCATTTTCTCAGGAAAATGGAACAATATCCGGCAGCAGTGGATGAATTTCAGTTCCTTCTGCTGATGCTGAAGAGGCAGTGAAGCTAGAAAACCATTATTCTGCTTTTATCACCCAAGTCTTCATTCACCGCAGCCTCAGTCCTCTGAAAGCAGCCTCCTCTATCTGCTCATCTAGATTTCAAATTGCAATGCCTATTCATCTTAGACCTGGATGTAAATGGTATTCATGGTGTAGTTCTGGCGAAACGGAAGAAAATGGACTTCACCCAGAGGAAGACAATGAGAAAAAGAAGCCACTCGCTGTGCTAACGGCGTTGATGAGAGGACTGGGACAATTCGGCTCTGTGCTTGAGTGGTCATGATTCTTCAAAATGTGTATTTTAGAAGCAGCTTTTTGAACCCGAACGTCAAAAACACATCCTGAATCGCAGTGTGACATGTGAGCTGCGTTTGCAGAGGAGGTGGTGCTCCTGGCGATTGAGGCCTCCATATGTTGAGCATTTGTTTACTCAGTCATTAGAGGGCTCTCCACTCTGCCAGACTACACTGTTGTCTTAGGCGACGCACACCAACACACAACGCTCTTTTCTTCTTTTCATCTCCAACCTCACGGGCACAGCAGCCACAGGAGAGAGAGAGGGGGGAGAGTCCACAGGAAATTAGGAGTGTGACAAGATAAAACCCAGCATTCATCTGATATCGTTTCCAGGCAACCAGTAAGTGACACTAAAAAAAAACACACACGCACAAAAAAACATCTTTTAAATGATATGGAGACCCATCACACTTGACTTTACCTCCAAGACAACTCAAGAGTCCTGCGTTTACTTTGCCATAACTTGTATACGTAAGGTTATCTATCTGCCGAGCTGATGTTTCACTATCACTCTGCACAACGCTGCCGGGAAGATGCACCTATTGAACGATGTGCTTTTATGGGTTTCCACATCACCATGTCCTGATAAAGTGTTATTAAAACAGCTGCATCAGCCAAGAGAGTCACAAAGAAACTCATAAAAACTTACCCTGTTGAACAAACACGGCTCATTTCTAACTTATCGCAGATAATGAAAGTGTCAAACAAAAATAAAGGGAGATGAACAAAATTGTAGCTACAGCTTCTTAATATTTTACAGGGTCTTGGTAAAGATCTACAGCTGAGAACAACGCTGCAGTGAACAGTTCTGAGATATTATTACGTTTTCTCAGCAATAATGTAAAGGATAAAATTAAGTGTTTCGATTAGTAAAGATGCAGTATGTAACTTTTTTTTTTTTTTAAATCGTACATATTTGTTAAAACTGTCACTATGTGGTGACGGTAAGAAAAAGATCAAACTCCTTCACTTTCTCTCAATGCTACTATTGCCAACTGAAGAAATGCAACTGGTCAAAAACAACCAATCTGAGCCAGGAGGAGTGTCTTAGCACTGTCAATCAAGCTCATGTACTCACTGCTAAATGTGCTAATGGTGGAGAAACAACTTAGCATTTCAGATAAACCACTTGTCCACCATCATCGGTGACCATGCTATCAAGAAGAAGCTGCAGCATTGGATGGATGGGGAGGGGTAGGGGACAGAATAAACAGAAGGTAAAGGAAGAGACCACAGGATGGGGAGTGGGAAGGAGGGGAGAAGGGAAAAAAAAAAAAAAAAATGTCATGTTTACTTTGTCCCTGTGTTCAATGTACTGTTGTGGATAGTTGACTAAATAAAAAAAAATAAAATAAAATAAAAAAAAAAGAAGAAGCTGCAGCACAACAACGACCAAAGGAGGTTTACATCAGTAATGCTACAATATCTCCAGTATCTGAGCCATCAATATTTATACTTAAGCAAGCTAAATAAATGTAAAAATTCAACTGTAAAAGCAAACCAAACACCCAGGACGAAACTCAATTTTTAGTCAATGAAAGAAAACTATTTTTAATTCCCCAGTTCTCATGGCAAACACTACAAATCTCAAGACTGATTTCATGTTGCCCTCATTATCCTCAAAAAATTAATCATTAAAAATGTGAGAGATTTTTCTGATAGACAGCAATAAAAGAAGATGAGTGTCCCTGCTGGTTAGAAAAAAATTATAACTTGAAGATAAACTTCCTGCTTGGGATGAAACACTAATTTTCCAGATCTGCAGCTCATTAGTACATCATATCCTTCACAGCAGCTCAGTGGAGTCTATTTAAATCAGGGGTGTCAAACTCCAGTCCTCAAGAGCCACTGTACTGCAGTTTTTAGATGTGGCACAGGTACAAAACACTAGAATGAAATGGCTTAATTACCTCCTCCTTGTGTCTAATTCAGGGGTCTCAAACTCCAGTCCTCGAGGGCCGCAGTCCTGCAACTTTTAGATGTGCCTCTGCTGCACCACACCTGAACAGAATAATTAGATGCAAGGAGGAGGTCAGTAAGCCATTTCATTCTAGTGTTTTGTACCTGTGCCACATCTAAAAACTGCAGGACAGTCTTGAGGACTGGAGTTTGAGACCCCTGGTCTAATTATTCTATTCAGATGTGGTGCAGCAGAGGCACATCTAAAGGTTGCAGGACTGTGGCCCTTCAGGACTGGAGTTTGACACCTGTGATTTAAATCTACCAGAATGGAAAATTTTGATGATCAGTGTTGATGATTTCTACAAATTATCACATTTTTCTTCTTCTGTTAAGTACAGAAGACAGGTTAATAAGAAATGTGTTTTGTTTAAAGAAATCTGACAGTAAAACTGTGTGGTAATTCCTCAAGTGAGTAGCTAAAGTAAGATTTTCCAACAACAGTAGACTTGATTGTGTAACAGCATACTGTCAGTCTGTCCAATCTAAACTATCTCCACATGATGAAGCACCCTGATTTAACAATCCCTGCAAATGAAATCACACACAGAACCAACCTGGAATGATCACCGTTGGCAAAGAGGGAATTTTATTTATTTATTTTTGTGATTACCTTTCATCACAGTGTGGCTCAGAAATACACCCCATCTAAAGGACTATAAGCAGACGTAATGCGCATGCACCCCATGGCTCTTCAGCACCATTCACAGCCTGGATGTAACCTCAATTACACACAAAGAGCAACAGAAAATTGTGCTTCATTATTTGCTTTAACGTGTTGAACCAGACAATGCTATTACTGCAAACAGTGGGTTGATCACTGTTAAAAATAACCAAAAACAAACTAGAACATACTGTACATTTGCAATAATACTAAGATTCACTACAGCATGAATATGTTTGATGTTGCTTATATTCAATATATTTAAATGCAGAAAATCAATAAATTTGCCATTTGAGTTTAAGAGTGCCATGTGCTCAAAATGAAGAGCTTAATGGTGTGGTGACCAAACCTTTCCACTGGTTGAATTGGAGGGGTTTGCAACCAACTATATGACCAAATTTAAAAAGAGTTTTTTTTTATATTTAGCCTAGTCACCTTCCCTCAACACAGACATGATCGATACCTAAACAAATCAGAGATTTCTGCAAGTACCTGTACCCTCAAAACATCGTCTGAGAGCATGCCCTGATGCTAAACCTGTCCTGACTCCATCTGATTGTCTATAAACACTTTGGCCTTTTAATGCAGTTACATGACGTGTCATATGAACCTGTTCTTTTCAAGCACATTGACACAAAGCTGAGGGTAAACATTTTTCCAAATGTGGATCTGGGACACAGGGTGTGCACCATTACCCTGCTGTTCCCACCCACAGCCTCTGCAGTGATAGTAATGAGTCATTTCACCTATGATGGCAGATGATGTTAAGGCTCTCTGACAGGCGGTGCTTTTTTGAATTTCATCTTTCATCTTGGCCTGTAGTTTGAAAAAAAAGGAATAAAATGCTTAGTAAATGAAAAACAGTGCATCTGGATGCAGAAGGTGTGGTGTATTGTTCAATTTACCTGCAATAGAAAATCATTTCAGACAGGACAGATTCCAGCAACCCTGTTTACAATTTACTCTTATTTTAAAGAAAATATTTGACTTCAATAGAAACAGATTCACATGAACATTTAAAAATAACTCCTTAAAAATCTTTAAGGAGAAAAGCATTTCTAAAAATTAGGTTTTTCCTGCATCAATGAAAGTATTTTCCATGCCTTACCAATTGCCTGGTAATTTCACAGAGCTAAAAATTTAGCAAAATACCTTTTTAAGTGAGGACAGAAACAGAAAGAAGCACGGAAAAATGGAGAGCCATTTCAGCCTAAGTTAAATAAATTAATAATGAAAGAAAGAAATAAGTAAGCATATAAATAACTGTCTTCTTCATTTAATCTTCTTTAAAATAATTACCTTATTTGTTTATTTAATTTTGGCTGAAATAGCTCTCTATATAGAACCACTTATTGGACAATATATATAAAAAATAAAGACATAAATGCTTGTAGAAATCCACCAACATGAATCACAAAATGCAGACATCCAAGACTTTACAGCTTCTAAGTTGAACACAGGGTGTTCAAGAAGCATGAGACATGAAACATAAAACTCATCTTTATGAACTTGCAAGATGCTGAATAAGGTTGGATTTTGGTGCTTGCCGGATATTTGTTAAAACAATGCCAGATGTAATTTTCACTCCAATGGAGCTCCTGTGGCCTCTAAAGAAACCTGGAGGCCACAGAAAGTAAGCAGAAAACAGAATGTGTCTCAGCCTGTAATATGCCACTAGATTTTGCAGCAGCATAAGACAGAAAATCCAACCCAAAATCTCCTGCAGGCTGTTTAAAAAAATTGTGCCAGGTGTCAATTCCAATCATGACAACATCAGAGAGCCAATGTGCAGAAAAGCAGCAAAACAAAATCGCTCTGACGGGTGATTTTTCTAGTTAGCTGGAGGATGTCTGCACCTGTTCACATAGACTCAATTAAATGGGTATTGTTGAAGCACAGTTTTATATTTTTATGTTGAAACAAAATGTATTTATTATTATTTTTTTTTCCAAAATTTATTTATGCTTTAACATGAGGTACAGTGTAAAGGCAATGCAATGGTTATACAGTTACAGTGTACCTTTAAATACAAACATAATTGTGCTAGAACAAGCCCAATTATACACCTACACAAAATACATAAAATGAATCAAGTCAAAGTAAACATATTGCGTTAGCGGACAGAAACAGATATATCATAAGATAAACAAAATAAAAAAGGACCACAGTACTAAATATATGTCAATTTCTTTCCCTCAACCCATACAAACACACACTCGAAAAACGAGAGAAAAATAAATAAATAAATAAATAAATAAAATAAAAAAAAATAAAAAATCAGGTGCCAAGGGATACTTCTGTTAATGTATCAACCAAACTTAACTCAAGGAAGAAGATGAAAGAAAGAGAAATATTGATAAGAATAATAAACATCAGCTACATAAAGTAGGTACTACCTTATCAGTCCGGAATATTAGGGAAATTAATCTTTCTAAGGGTTCTTAATAAGGGGCTCCACAAACCCAAAAATCTCGTAGAAGAGCCTCTTAAAGTAAAACGGATTTTCTCAAGTTTAATGAAATACAGTGTATCTCTAAGCCAGTGGGTATATGATGGAGGTTGAGGCGACTTCCATTTTATTATAATCACTCTCCGTGCCAAAAAAGTCAAGAAAGCCAAGGAGGATTTCTGAAAGGAGGACAGGGTGGACTGTGGAGGTTCAACTCCAAACAAAGCAGTCAAGGGGTCAAGCTCCAATTTCTTGTCAAAAATATCTGACAGAATAGCAAAAACTTTGGACCAATAGTTAGAAAGCTGAGGGCAAAGCCAGATAGTGTGGATCAAATTGGCTGGAGAATGTTGGCATCTATCGCAGGCAGGAGAAACGTTGGTGCAAAACTTGGCCAGACGTGCTTTAGTATAATAAGTGCGATACACAAGTTTGCATTGAATTAAATTATGTCTGGCACAAATAGAGGACTTATGCACCAATGACAGGATTAGTGTCCAAAGATCCTCTGAAATGGTCTGTCCAAGGTCTTCCTCCCAAAGTGATCTATAGGAATTCAGGGTTTGTGGGCATAGAAGTGTGATTTGATTGTAAATAAAAGATATGGCTCCTTTCAATTTGACAGTAGGTTTTAGAAAAATGTCTAAAGGTGAATCTTTGGGAAGGTTGGGAAAATCTGAATAAGTAGAGCGGACAAAGCTGCGCACTTGCAAGTATCTAAAAAAATGATGGCGCGGGATACCAAACTTTTCAGAGATTTGTTGGAATGAGGCAAAAGTATTATCAATATACATATCATGAAAAGTTGAAATTCCTGTTCTCCGCCACGACAGGAAGATACCATCTGTGAGAGACGGCTGAAAGGTATGATTTGAAGCTATAGGGGAATAGACAGAAAGAGATTGCAAGCCAAAATGCCGTCTGAATTGCATCCACAGCCTCAAGGATGCATCAACTAGTTTATTAGAAGTATAAGGTTTAGTTGAGGACTGTAATGGTGAATGTAGTAAGGCTGCCAAGGACACAGGTTTTACAGAGTTGGCCTCCATAACAAGCCAAGCTGGAGAAGAAGGGCTATCTGACTAGAGCCAATATCTAAAAAGTCTAATATTTGAAGCCCAATAATAATATCTAAAATTTGGCAAGGCCATCCCCCCAAGCCTTTTAGGTCTTTGTAAGAATTGAGTGCGTATACGAGGGGCCTTCCCATTCCAGAGAAATTTGGTAATTATACTATCGAGTTTGCTAAAAAAGGACCGTGAGAGAAAGATAGGAATGCACTGAAATAGGTAGGAAAAACGTGGAAGGATGTTCATTTTGATTGAGTTAACCCGAGCAACCAACGAGAGGCCAAGCATCGACCAACGATCAAAGTCCTCCTTAACATGCACTAATAAAGGAGAAAAGTTAGCTTTAAAAAGATCCTCGTATTTAGATGTAACCTGGATTCCTAAATAGGTAAAGCTCTGGTCTATGACCTTAAATGGTAACGTGTGCAGTAGGTAACTCTTGGCTAAGGCATTAGCTGGGAGTAATTCACTTTTGCTGAGGTTTAATTTATAGCCTGACAGGTGCCCAAATTTATCAAGTGTGGCAAGTACAGCAGGAATAGAAATATTCAAATTAGAAATGTACAAAAGAAGATCATCAGCATATAAAGAGACCTTTGTTTCCGTATCATTCCTCTTAATACCTATAATGCTTGTATTACATCTAAGCGCAATTGCGAGGGGTTCAATTGCCAAAGCAAATAATAAGGGACTCAGTGGGCAGCCTTGGCGAGTAGAGCGACTGAGGCGAAAATAGTCAGATTGAGTATTATTTGTCCTAATCGATGCATATGGGTCAGAGTAAAGAAACTTAATACACGACAGAAAATTTTCCCCAAAGCCAAATTTCTTAATCGAGTAGAATAAATATGGCCACTCCACTCTGTAAACAAAATGTATTTAAAAAGATAAATGATGTTTCACAATCTCTATAAAGCAATTTTTAAAAAAAGAAAACCTTCAAATTAGTTTTAATGTTCTGACCTTTTTACAGATTGCTTGAAAATGCTTTGGACAATTAAATTGATCAGTGGTGAAATCCCCTCTCATTCGAGGGGAAGCACATGTCTGCAGTGCACTTAGCAAAAGGGCATGAGCAACTGAAAACAGATCAAACCTTGCTGGAGCTAAACAGAAGCACCGACCTTCAGCGCTCCTCCCTGAGAACCTAAAATCATAAGTTACCAATAAGATCAGACAAACCGTCTGGCAGAGCCGCAGTTTCAGAGGAACACATTGATTTATCATTGAACATTTCCTGCCACCATCAAAATGACAGGAGCACTTATGAAAAGTGTGACCAATAATTGCGGCCGTCTGAAACTCAGCAGCTTTTCTATGCGATTGCAACCAATATCAGCTGTCAGCCGTAATGTCATCATTAGAGCAAAACAAGACTGGAGATGAAATGGGGATGGAGGTAAACTCTCAGTGACAAACCAATTCAACGCAAATGAAAAAGCTTTTAAATTATATATTAAATTGTATATATGTATAATATAGATATGCAGCTGGCTGTCAGTGTAAATGTCTGGAAAATACAGTGTTTCACTTCCAGCCCAGCTTCACTTTCCTGAAACCAAATGTTTCTGGATCAGCATGGTGCCGTGCTCACCGTTGGGCAGCATCACATTATAAAAGCCGAACGTCACTCCGCATCACGTATCAGATCTTCTTCTCCACATGACGCCTCTTTGGCCATCTACACAATGTTTCCCCTCTCCTAACCATCCTATATGTGTTTAAACATTCAGTATCACTTTGGCGATGGAGCCTGTCTGTGGGCTACAGATTCCTGAAAATTTACAAAGACCTACGATTCAGTCAGACTACCTTTGAAAGAAATTATATTGATTTTATTGATCATCTGCAATAACCTAAAGTATTCTCAACTGGTACCTTTAATATCTGCTCTCCCTATCTGACAAAACAAATCCAGTCGGTATTTTCTAAAACATTCAAATGATCTTAATGTTACATCGTCTCTAAGAGCTTAGTGATAAAGTTTTCAGAATATTTAAGCTACACAAATTAAAAACAAACAAACAAAAAAAAACAATCATTTGCAAAAGAAGGTTTTTTTTGGAAAAAAAACCCAAAATGTTTTTGTTTTCTTTTATTTTATTAAAAATGTCAAAATGTAGAGAAAAACTGTAAGAATTCAGAGAAATTCAGAGAGAAAAAAAGTCAGATTTGTTTTTCCAGGAGCCCTAGTCCTCTTCTGTACTTCTTAGATGTCTGATGTAAAAAAAAAAATTATTATTTTAGTGAAGAGTGTTATCACTTGATTTTGTCTCCTGTTTTGCAACCTGGCAAATTATGTACAATTTGTCATGTAATTCTGGTTGTGCTTCACAGGAACATGCCCACCTGTTAATGTTATGTTTTTCAAAGTGATTATACAAGGCCGTGATTCTGACTCACAGCATCATCACGTCAACATCCCCCACTTCTATTAGAGTTCAAGAAGGAAATTGCAGGAAACATCGGGTACTTATCGAGGCGACTGCTGGGCACGCAATGTGCACAGAGGATAAGTCAGATGTGAAAAACCCACTCTGGAGTTAAGCATATGCAAACAACTGCTTCTGAAGAGCCAAATATTCCAAAAGTCAGACCAGAACACAGATGAGAGAAAACACCTGTTCTGTTCGCCGGCATGTCAGCTGTTAAAAATAAAAGTCAGGACTGGATCAAACCATTCACAAAGCACCAAAAGTCAACAGCTCACACTGCAATGTGAGAATCACTAAAGCAGTCTCAAAAGGGGAAAAAACTCAAGTACATCTGCTGGTTTTTATATTACAACTGCTAAAAAAATTGCTTACCTGAAGGTAATGAATAAAATTATTCCCGATTACTATTTGAACAAAATTCAAACATGAAAAACCATACATCTTTGCTCCAAAATTAACACCTTCAAGCTGAAAAACAGAGGTTCTTAATAGAATAAAACTGGACCTATTTTGAAAATATGTCTGTCGGGAGGGGTCAATGTGAAGCTTTCAAGCATAAAAATCTTGAGTAAAATGGCAATCAGAGTGGTGGAAGCACCAGGCTTTTGGCCGTTCTGCTGCCAACTGGATCAATGCACTGCAAAATATACACAGAATGAGAACAACTTCCCATTTTTTAATCATAAATCAACAAATGGATGGATAAAACTGATCCTAAACGCACAATAAAACCGGCTGTTGGATGGAAAGTCAGATTAAAATTAACTTTTAGGAAAGGCTTTCTCAAAACCAAGTGTTATTATATTTGGAGACAGAAAAATATGCAAAATGTTATCTTATCTTACGACAATTCTGAAGGTGAGTTAAGTACATAGCGCTCACTTGGTAAATATTTGCTTGGACATATTAAACCAAATATTAGTGGCATTAAATAACATTTTGAGCCTTTGTGAAATAGAGAAATTAGGAAAATGCAAACATACAATTCCAGCTGTACGTTAAAATAAGCAGATAGAAATATTTAACCCTGAAAAACGTTAAATGTCAAAAAATAAGATGACATTCCTGTCATATATACATTTACGTACTTCAAAGTACAACTATAACATCCTTCTTTAAAGATCATCATATTAATATTAATATTAATGCAGTCCTCCATCTTGTTTGATGTTAGATCTATGAGGTAGCATTTTTCTTACCGCCGTTTGTTGTTTCTATGCCCGGTTCCACCCACTCTTACAAATCTTGCCATTCCCTCCGGAAGTCACGTGTTTTGTGCTTTTACGACCCTTGACCTCAACATTAGTATGCAAAAGTCCGCACATTCGGCACAGCCACGGGCAGTCAGACAGGCACGCAAAAAGACAGGCTGTCAACTCTGATCAGCCGTTGTTCGTCTGTGATTCAACAGCTGGATGCAGAACCACGGGGGCTAAGAGGAGAGGAAGGTGAAAAAAGGGCAAGCTGGATGTTGGGTAACATGCTGGGTTTGAACCTCTTTCAGCCTTTTCACCCACAGCTCTACATTTGCCTCCCACTGGCCCTGAAGTCACAGAGGATGGCAGAGACAGGAAGTCACCAGCAAGATGGTTAACGGGTTAAGAAGTGAAGCTCAGTCACCTCCCCATGGGATCCTGACGACTTTGACGAACTGCAGCGCTGCTCGTTTGCAGCCTCGTTCTCGTCATCACTGCACCTTCTGACTGTGCTGCAACTTTTGTATCTTGGTGTGTGATTTTTCTAGTCCAACTCTATTATTCAAGGTTTCATTTGAACATCTGGGTTCCTCTGACCCATCCTGTAAACATTCTAGACTGAAGGCAAAAGTACATCAGGGCTCAGTGATTAACGAATTAGCTAAACTATACTTGAAAAAATAGCAAATTCTAATAAGCTGGACGTTTACGTTTAACAGTTGAATCTACAGCAACTCACATAATTCGAAGAGTGGAAATTCATTGGAATGATTCTTAATGGAATGGTATTTAATAACAAATGAACTCAATTCAGCTAAAAAGCACACAAACAAATGTTACAAGTCAATTACATTTCTATCTCAAATTCAAACAAGCAGGCAGTCAAATTGGATTTCAAATATTTAATCCAAATTATAATACAGTCAAATTCAGTTTGTGATTTAATCTCAGTATACTTTGTGATTTAGAGAAAATTAGTGAGCAATCAGCATCATAAAGACAAAATAATACACCAAATGCATCACAGGCTGTCAATGTTTTAGTTAAACCTTAAAAAAAAGTTCAAAAAAGTAAAAATATCATAATAAAAATAACATTTTCCCACTGTTGGTTCCATGAGACCATCGAAAATGTAAGCATATATAGAATATGATTAAGCTTAACTTCAACAAAACAAGCCTTTTATAGTTTGGTTTCTTTTGTTATATAAAAATAAAGCTATTTTTTTTAAAAAAAAGGTTTAACTTATAGTCTTGCAATTTAAAAACAAAGTAATTTTGGATGTATGCAAAAATAAGTGCCAAGCACTTCACAGTTTCCAGTCAGAGGGAGGAGAGAAGTTTCTGTTGCCATGTTGGACGGTTACGCTCATCCTTGATGAAAGTGGTCTCACAGATCTCTGCTCTCTCCCTCCTGCTGCTTTAATTATTGCAACACATCGGGTTATTTGTGAGGCAGCAGTGGAAAATGTTCCACCTAGCAGGAAGATAAACATTACATCCTGATAGGAAAATCTTGAATCTGACGCAGAAGTGTGTTTTTCCAAAGCTGCACTGTCAGATTTTTTTTTTTTTTACAATTTGAAATTTTATAAATCTTAAAATAATTGGAACCAGAAAACAATAGCTCATTATATAAACAATTTTTATTTATTGGAACATCTGACAAGATAAAAAACTAACATAGGATTCCTACTATGAGCTTCATAGTTTAGACACTTATTTCAGAAAACTCAGCTTGTTCATCCTGTATTTGCATACACAGAACTGAACTCCTGTTTATTCATTTCATCTAGTCTGAAAGCAAAATATTCAGCCTCTTAAATTAAATGCATGCTCCTGCTTCACTAAGCATGCATTTTAAAGAACAGAGATTAGCATTTTGGCTCAGTGGATGATGGTCAAGTGTAATTAAACGAAACAGTTTGACATGCTGCGTGCCTCAGATTCGTTCTAGCTCAAAGTTAAATCGAAATGAAGCGCAACAGATCTGAGGCTGAAGTTTGTTCATTTAGGCTCTGAAAAGCTCCAAAGCATGAAAAATAATCTACTATCTGCTCTCATAGTGTTTTTTTACAATGAAATAGAATATTTCAAAAACACTTTTTTGAGACAAAATGAGACTTTAGAGTCACGCTCTCTAAAGCAGGAAGGCATGTGGATGATGACATTGTGTCTAATCACACTCTGTAGCCAAAACGTCACACAAACAGAGCAACCATTCAGTGAAAATAACTTTTATTCTCATTGAATTTGACAATTTAAGCAAAGTGAAAAGCACCAACTGTATAATTGGACAGTTGTAATTCCCTCTTTTTAGTTTTTAGTGCATGTTTTTGAAGAAAAGGTCAACTCCTGAATTGTCTGGGTTATAGTCAAACACTAAAAGTCATGATTACACAGAGTTAATATATGCACATTTCTATTGTCTGTGCACCTTCTAACCTCAACATTTCAAGATTGTGACCATTTTTGGGAAATTTTCAGCCTTTAATTAACATCTATACAAGGGAACATGTAAGCTTTTATATTTTTAACAAAACCTCTGGAGAAAGTTAATGAAACATTTTCATCTTTATACTACAGGCATCCAAATTTAGTTTTTGTTCTTCTTGTTTGCCATTTTCAACCATGTTCTGCCTTTAAGATGTTGCATTTTAAAAGTTATGCATTTGTTAAAAGTTAAAAATGGTCCTTTAAATGTATTTAATCTTACTCTACTATAGACCGAATTGGACTTAACTTGCCAAAACTATTTAAAGGAATCCATTAGAGTCAAGCTCTTTTATACAAGCATAAAGAGACTACCATTAGCCAAAGTGTGTGTGGGTACTAAGAACTAGAATATTCTCCGTGTTTATCATGTCCGGCCTATTGGGGAGAAATCTAAAACAAGGCTCAGGGACAAGTATATTTTGTCCCACACTTCAGGGGAAATTTAATGAGCCCCTTGAGGAAGGCAGACGGCTGCAAATTATGGAAGAAAGGAAGAGAGAAAACGTTTAAATAAGAACTAAGTGAACGGGATAAAAATGATGGAAATGAATGAAATTCAAATCACAGCATGTTGAAAATCATGAGAAAATGAGGTGCAAAAGGGGATCATATGTATATTTACGCAGAGGTTAAAATTAAAAATACTAAATAATTACATATTTAGTATTTGTTCCAGACATTAAAAATATCTGATATGTGTATTTTTCAAGGCAAGGTAATTTTATTTATACAGCACATTTTCAACAACAAGGCTGTTCAAAGTGCTTTTTCAGGTATATTGCCATTTTATAGCAAAATAAAATAACTATATTACCTTCAGTTGTTATAAAAATGCTATATATATCAAATATAATTTAAAAGAAATTGACTTCTCTTGGATTTCTCAAACATGCATGAAAAACAAATCAAGGCAACCCTCCGGGTATATTTTTGATGAGGTGATATTATAACACAAAAAAGTCAATTTTTCATAATAACTACTCTTAGAAACACTAGCATATAGTGGGGTGAATACACTGAACCAGAAGGGAGGATTTTGGCCTTCCTGTTACCTCATCTGACCCATGTACACTGATAGTCTGCACAGAGATTATCCACACACAGCATGATGGAGCTGGAAAAGGTCAACAACTCTGATTAGTTTCTCACACTTCTTTGCTAAAGCACCTGCTCCTGATGAGTCTGGACATATTAGTCTGTACACAGAGCTGTGAGGTCGGCTCAGACTTTATGCTGCTTCTCTATAACCAGGCACTGCTGCCATCTTGTTTGTGTCTTACCCTGAAGGTGCTTCAGCTTTTACATTCAAGGTTTTACAGCAAAACGAGGTTCTGAACGTTTTCTCTAAATGCGCAGGAAACATCCTGGCTCAATACAATGCAAATACTTTTTAGTAGTCGATATGGCTTAAAAGTAAAAACCAGATTTTTTTAATACCGGATCTGATTTTAATTGTTTTTCTTGCTTTATTTAAGAAAAAAAAATTACAAATGAATTGTAAAGGTGTGTTTTATTTCAATTATCTTTTCTGTGAGTTGTACAAATGAGTACAAGGGCCAGGCTACGAGAAATTTTATTTACGAGAGTATAGTCACAATATTAGCAGAATAAAGATGCAATTTTACCAGAAAAAAAAACATCTTAAAAAGTCATTTCATGAGAAAAATCTTTACTAAATTTACCAGAATATGACATGACTGTCAGTCCGTCAGTCCATCTAATTCTGAAAATAATTATGATGTGCTAAAAGATTAATTATTTCCATTAAGTATAACTTCACAAAATGCTCAACGTTCCTCTTTATTTTTTTGTCATTTTCATGTATGAGTTTTCATAAAATTACTATTTCGTTCTGATAATATTATGACTTTATTTTCCTAATTTAAAAAAATGCTTACCCTCATATTACATTATGCTTATGCTAGTTTGCAAAATTGCAACAGCAAAAATCAGTTCATTGTTCAACAATAATTGAATACATTTTTTGAAAATGGTATCTTAAATTCAGCATTATTAACCAGAATGCAATACTTCATAATGCACCAAAAATTAACCAAAATATATGTATAAAAAAAACAGAACTACCACTATGACGAATAAAAACTAAAACTAAGCAATATTTAACTAATAAAAGCAACTACACTAGAAACTAACTAAATTAGACAAACAAAAAGTCACAACAAAGTAAAACTAAATTATAGTGGAAAAAAAATACAACTATTATAACCCTGATCTGCATACGTAGTTCTGGAAAAAATTGAGATCAATAAAATAACACTAATGTTTTAACTCAGGAAGAGTTCAGAAATCAATATTTGGTGAAAAAACCAGGAAGTTTTCAATGCAGTGGGCTTTTTTCCAGAGTTGTATATAGTTGATCTGAATTCAATGTCCAAATAAATAGAAGCTGCAAAATACACTTGTCACACAAGATGGTCGCCATTGGGTGCGCTGACATCACTCTGAACTATGATGGAAGAAGGAGAAATTTTTTTTTTTCCAAAAATCATCAAAAACCAAACATTTGATTAATCAATAAAATCGATTTTTCGCGCAGCCCTACTTCTTATGTTTCTAAACTCAACCCTTCTTTCTGGCTCTGCTCTGTTGAGACAGGCAGCTCAGAAAGCCAGACAGCACTACTTGATCCGAGTCCAAGCAGCCTGCAGCTACCCAGCTCCACCAGCTGGTCAGGGCAGCCTCACAGTGCAGAGGAAGAGGAGACGGCAGGATGGAAAGGAGCGGAACAGGCATTCTATACAGTCTGCAATGTCAAAGTGTCCAGGGAGGCAGCCGGAAGCAATCTGCGGTGCACAGTCAGCCTCTGGGGGCTGAGGAAGAGCCCTACAGGGATTTGTCACAAAAATACACAAAAGATACAAACAAAACACACGGCCTATCGAGCAGTTGAGAGATGTGCCTGTGTTTGAGGGAAGGCTTTGTTAGTTGAATCCCACAAGGTCCTAAATGTGTTATGTCCCTCATGAGACGATATGAGACAACCAAGCATCTGCCACAAAAACTTCATTTTGTTTATTTTTCTCTGCCCAGCAGCAGAGCAAAAGGCCTGTGTAAATCTCGGAGGAGTGACTAAGATGCATTGTGTGGTGAAATCTCTCACACAGATGTTCTAAGGCTGCGCATGAAACAACCTGTTAGGCCTCCATTGTCTTGCAGGAAGACTAAAGAAATTGCAAAAAGCATAAATCTGTACCATTACATAATGATATGGTTACATTTCGTAGATGAATTTTATTGATCAAGAGATACAAACAAGTACAGGGATAATTATTGATGGCTGGAAATCACTTCAACAAAATATTAAACTCCTTTAAATAATCGTAAGCTTTTTCCTACTCATTTTCAGACATTCCTCTTTGTCATTACATTGGATTATTTTGATCTTTGTTTTACTTTTTTATTTATTTATTTATATATGTTTGTTTACATTTTTCTCATGTCTGAAATAAATGCTTAAAATTTTTAGCCAACAAAATCAATAATCCAACCACTTAATGAAATCTACTACAAT
The DNA here is from genome assembly GCF_001444195.1 of Xiphophorus couchianus. NCBI lineage: Eukaryota > Metazoa > Chordata > Actinopteri > Cyprinodontiformes > Poeciliidae > Xiphophorus > Xiphophorus couchianus. The sequence continues at coordinate 5,573,486 of NC_040243.1, forward strand.
AGCTTTGAGGGTGTGTGGCTATAAATATCAGATGTTCAAATGAAAAAAAAAAGACTAATGACAAAATGAATGGCTGTAAAAGTTGGATTAATAATACAGTTCTCTTCTTTCTGTCCAGCTGCATCTCAATGTGAGACATTTTTCAGAAGGCATACAAAGGCTCTTCTGCGGAAATGTTTTTTAAAAAATCACATAAATACACTCCTAAACTCCTAAATCTTCTCTGAAGATTTTCGGTTACAGCTGCACAGAGTTGAATGACAACAAAACTCCATAGGTGAGAAATTGGATATCACTCAGGTAAATGTGTGCTTGCAGGCAGATGAGGAAAGACTTTTGGCATTGTACTGTATCACACTGCGCAATGGATCTGGATGAGTTTTGCTTTAATTAAAAATGGTATGCACCTGTAGATTTAATTTTTCATTTTATTTCCAATTTTACTAAAAATAGAAATCAAAATATCAGAAAATAATCTGGTAAGTAAAAGTAACAGTTTAGTAGTTGTTGTTTTGGGGTTTTGCAACGGTTACAATTTTTGCTTACAGAGATTCTTAGACTCTTGTAAAAACAAGAGTCAACAATTGCAGAGAAGTTAAAACACAAAGCTAGTGCCCACTTGTCCTGACAGCTTGATGTGCCTTAATAATGAAAAGTGTTTTTACTTATTTGCAAGTCTCATCCTGTCTGACATTTGCAGCAATTCCCACAGAAAGTAATTTACTCTAGAATGAGAAAAAACAGTCATTTCTCTTTTCTGTGGAGAGTCCCGATAGCAAAAATCAGCACCAGTTGTTGGTATAGATTCAACATATTGTAATATTCATAGTTCAGTCATCAAACTGCCCACCAGTATTCATGCGCCAATGTCTAATTAGTCCCACAGTGTTGAAAGTTTCTCCCCCTCGTAAACAGTATTCTTATTTAAAACAAATTGACAGGCTTGGCTGAGCAGAGCTGTGTTTGTGCTGCAAACACAATCAAATCAAAGGATTTATATGGAGCACAGATCTGAGACTCTGACTTAAAGCTCAGCTTCAGGCAACAGGGAGCAGATTGTAGACATACAGTGTTACTGTAGCTAAAAGGCACAAAAGCAGGACTGAAGCAATAATAAAAACATTAAATTTATAAGCCAGGCTGCTGTAAGCTCCTTTTGGACACATTTCGTCACCTGTAGAACAACATGCCGCAGCTTTTTTGTTCCTTTTCCTATTTTGTTATGAATCAATCTTTCACCTGTATTAAACCTGCCTTTACAGCAGCTGAATCCCTGAGCCAATAAGTTAACACTTACCATTGATTTTACTAAAGTGGTGTTAGCTAGAAAAATTATCATACAGTATATGATCAGATGAATAATGTTGCATTTCATAAATCCTGTCTTGGTTTTCTGCCTTTTTCCACATCTTTTAAGATCTGACTTTGTTGATCTGCTTTGGATACATTTTAAAAATATTATCCTTTATTCTTTCATTGTGTTTTTTAGAGCACATACTGAAAACAATCTTCTTGTCTAGATAAAAAAATACATGGAAATGAAACCAAAAACCTGAAAACCTTGCAGGTTAATTTAGAAATTCCTGCGCTGTCCATGTGATTGAGCCTTTGGGAGGCTTCAGAAAAAGCCTCTCAATATCCCGGGAGTTTCTGGGCTCAGCTTGCAAGACTTACAAGCTGTCATACTGGGAATCCCCTGAGTAACATCCACCTCACTGGGACTGTTCCCCTTGTGAGAGAAATCTGCAAAACCAGACTTCATATAAATAAATAAATGAACCATTTAATTAACACTATAAGTCTAATCTACTATAAAGTTGCTTTGTAATGAATTTTTTAAGGTGTGAGGAAAAACTACAGGTATGGCCCCATTTCAGTGAACTCAGTCAGAAGAAGTGGATTCCAGTCAAACTGACACACAGGCAGTGCTTCCCTCTGCTTCACTGCCCACTGCACACCTGAGTCTCCAGCATCTCGCCTGGATGCTTCAGTGCAAAGACGAATAGAGAGAAAAAGCTCCAGTAAAAATCTGACCGTTCGTCCCTCTGAGGAAGGAGAGGAAGTGGTGGAGGAATCCGATCCACTACTTAGGACCTCTTTTAAAAGTGCCCAACATCGGCTGACACATAAAACATGTAAACTCTGAAGCCACTGCTTCAGGAACCTGATATGCTAAATTCACATTTTGTACATTTTTGTACTTCCATTTGGGCCTCAACTGCTTCTCCTCAAGCGCTTAAATAATAATAAAAAAAGAAAGAAAGTAAGATCACCCAGCCATTTTTTGGCAATATTTTAATGATTCTTAGTGTCTGGAAAATGAGTTGTTTCAAAAACATCCTGACTGCTAATGATACCAAACACGTTTTGTGCGTCATGCACGCCTGGTTTACATTCAAAGTCTATGTGGAGGCATGTCAAGGGCACGTCGAGGGAGCGTCACGGCACATTTTGCTGGTCAAGAGCTGCATGATTTGAAGCGTTTTGAGCATTTGGCCCGTCAAGCGCGTCCAAAGTTTCCGACGCTGGAGTTGAAAAATCCGGACTCTCACTGCTCGACACGGAGCATTTTTCAAGATCTCAGAAAAAAAAAAAACAACTATTGAAAAAAAAAAAAATTTCGCTGTTCGCTCTCATTCTATAATCTACGACCAGTCAAGTTATGACTACAGAGACAGGAATAGAAAGGACCTAGCTTGACAGAGGATCAGCGAGGAAGATGGAATGTCGGGTAAGTTATAACTTTTACTATTTGAAAATATTTCCCTGCATTTGAGCTACCCAAATCCATCCAGCACAAATGTTGAGTCATCTTAAGTAAACGTTAAATAAACGTATTTATTTAGACGAAATATGCAAACACATTGGAAGAGTTTGAGGGACACGTATGTCGAGGAGCCTAATCTCAACCTCCATCTAGAGCGATTATAACGTGACTGAAGTCAGACGCTTGACATTTTACTCTAGACGCTTCGAAGATGCTTTGATGCGTGAAATGTGTTCGGTGTGAATGCACCATAAGTCTCAATCAACAGCCACTGCTCAGTTACCTAGCAACCCCCACGAAGTCCCCAAGTGGGACTCCAGCACGTTTGGTCAGCTGGTTTTACTGCTGTATGCTCTGTTGTCATTGGCTTACTATTCAGAAAACGTGCTGGTATGATTTTCAAAAACGGCTGGATAGTTGCACATCTGTTTTCACTGTGCGAGTGTAAACACTGAGTTGGGGGGGGGGCGTGGCCAGCAACAGCTTATTTGGATTCAAAGTGACAAGAGGCCCTAAAGCAGCTTAATCTGAAAGGAGCTCAAACTGACCAGTCTGAAATCTCATTATCTAAGAATTATTTTGTGTAAAAAAAATATATAAAACTTGTTTGTTTTTCTTTAAACCTATCCAAGCCTGTTCAAGGAAGCATAACAGGTCACCTTTAAAATCGTCCGTACAACCAACAAGCCGCTGTTGACGGAAACTCTGGCTGAGAGACGTTCCAGGCGATTTGAGGAGATCGAAGGGACAGCTTGATGCAAATTGAAGGACCCGGCAGCATCATGCTCTGAAACCGTTTCCCCAACCCTGACATTTGATCTGACTTCTAGTCTTGGGTTTTCAGGTGTGTGTCACAAATGCTTAGCTCTCTTAAAAAAACGGTGAATTAAAGGCCTGAAATATCCAAGCAGAAAGCGGAACAGAGGCCTGCATGCTTTTCTCTTCCTCTTCATGCGCCGTCTCACTCATTTCTGTGACGACCATGAGTCAGAATGTTGTGACGAGATCACGGTGGGAGGAATAGTTTCATTATGGATATGTCTATGAAGATTGTGTGGATAGATTTCTTTTAGAAGAAATAGAGCAAAGAGCTTTATTAAAGGTCAGTAATCTTATGGTTTGACTGACAAACACAGAGCTAATTAACTGTAAATTAAAATGTTGATTGTGTCAGACTTTGAACAAAACAGCATTCATATTTAAAGAGGTGATTAGAAAAGGATTATAAAATATGTAAACATCAGACATATGAAAGACAAATATCATGGACTGGCTGACTAATAAAATGCTGCGTTCACCTCAGAAGTGAACTTTTCCACTGAGCAAGAGTCAGTGAACACAACACACGACACCTAAGAAAACCCAGGAAAAGAATCAACATTCCAAGTTTTTCTGGCTTAAAGGTGCCATTTATCAACAAGTATTCATCATTTATTATGTGTTTTGATGTATGTCTAACGCAAATAACCTGGAGGTTTTTGAAATGTCTCGTTTCCAGACACCAACCGGAGTTTTTTAAACACTTGGACTGTTTTAGAAGCAGTTGAGACACAAATGGAAGTATAACAAATGTTAATTTTTCACAGTTCCCCTTTAAGATTACCCTTTGTGCTGTTGTGTTTGACTCGCCACCTGGATAACCTCTTAATGACCACTTCTGAAATAAGTCTCTGAATCATCCTGACTTCTGGCAACCTCTATGCTCTTCTTCATCATCATTATCATCATCATCATCTTCCTGCAAGCCAGCCTGTCCGCCCTCTGTTTTCTCTCTCTCTCCGTTCCACCTGCTCAGGTCTTCAGGGTTAGCTCCTTGTTCTCAACTCCGAGCCGCCACCGCTCTCCATCGAACAGCTGGATCAATACCTCCATGCAAGCAAACAACCCCAGATTTCAGTCATTCCTCCTCATCGTTCAGTAAACTTCTTCTCTTATCTCCAACCATTCTTGTTTCAACTCATTGTAAAAAAGAAATAAAAAAAGTGTCTCCTCAGATAGACAAAACTACCTAAAATATGAACAATTTGAGGGAATTCATCTTGTTGGGCTGAAAAAAGTAAATGATTTGAAACCATGCAAGTTGGACCCAAGAGTAAAATCAAAATTCTGAATATTAGTGATACAATAAAACAAATGAAAGATGAATGAGTAATTTTCAAAAGAAACTCGATTAATGCACAGTCTGGATTAAGGAGTTTAGAAAACAGAAATGACTTGCCTTCATGGAAACAAGTTTCAGTGATAAACAGAGTTCAGATGTAAGGTGGTAAACAAATGATTCAATATGAAGGATTTGTTCGCAAACTACCTTGAAGTGATCATTTTAAAGATTAGTTCATCAACGGCTGATAAAGAGATGCAGTTCAGCACTCGCTCAGAGCCGCTGGCTCCACGTTCTCCGGTTTGCAAAAGACGGAGCAGTGAAATCAGTGTAAATCAGCCACGGAAGAGACAAAGATCCGTCATGTTAATGGTTTGAATCTCACAAAACATAATTTAGCTACATCTTCTCATATGCTTTTTACCAGAAAGAACAAATCGGAGTCAGTGTGCCAGAGTCAAGATATCCGGTTGCAGATTTTCTTGTCGTTTTTCTTGACAGCCTGACAAAAGTTGGATGTCAGGTGTGACAATCATGAAGGAGCAAAGCTGCAGAACATTGTCAACTTTAAAAAACAAAGAAGAAAACTGAGATGAAACTGTGGCAGAAGTCACAATGACACAATCTGCTCAAGTCACACATTTACATTTCTTGATTGTGATTAAATGTAATGAATTTTAAAACCTGAAAATTAAAGAAATTTCATTCTACCAGAAAGGCAAACCATTAATACGTTGATAAATTATGAAACTAACTCATTCATAAAGATGAATATTTTAGGTTTACCTTAATTGCTGTAAGCAAAGATCTTAATATGAATTATACTACATATTAATCTAAGATGCTTATTTTTGTATGATTAATGTCACGCTCCACCAGCTCTAAACTGTAATTAATATAAAACCTAACTCAGCTTGCAATAATACTTCCTTAGCCTATTTTAAAGATTTATGAAGAAAGGAGCCTCACTAGAGGCAAATAAATTCAAAATATTTCAATAATGGTCTGGGTTTATATAACTGTGTCTGTATAAACGCTTTTATCCAGTGTCTTTTCACATATGGACTGAGAAATAGACATAAATTACAGCTGGCAGGGGTGCAGTGCTGTCTGAACTTTCATAATTGATATGAAAAAGGATTTTAATGCAAATGACATCAGATAGGTTAAGATTAATGACCTTCCTGAGGGAAAGCAGAGCATCCAACCTGTCTGTCACAAACAGTTCTTCTCACTGTCTCATATATTAACTCAAATATCCACATCCTTGTATTTGGTTCCTGCTTTAATGTGGATTCTGCAGGCTTTGGTTTCCCCAGAGAAAATGTACACTCAGACAAGCAGCAAGCATATTCCCATTTCACCGAATAAAAGCCATGTGGACATCTAATTGCGTCAATTTTTACTTCAGCATCTCATGGGAACGAGAATATCTGATGAACGATATGCAAATTCACCTTTTCTTTTTTTTTTTCTGGAACAGAATCTGGTTTGGTCTAATATCTGCTTTTCTGGGAACAATGAATAAATTATATTTAATCAGGATACACCCCCAGATGTGGAAAACAGACAAGGACATCGGTTAATGTCAAGCTGGGGACATGAGGAAAAACAAGCTGGATCATATAAACCGTGGCTCCATTTTGTTAATTTTATTTCTGAAACATGATGTGTTATTGGACACGATAAATGATTTTAATAAATATCTAAACACTGCAGCTTAGACGAAGTTTTATGGTTACAATAAATAGCTACATGTTGCATCTAAAGAACAAATAGGTATTTCTACAATGTAGAAAAACTCCCAGTAATTTATAATTTTATTCTAACCAGAAGTAAGGACATTGAAACTGTAGCTCTTTAAGCTCTGGGGAGTCTTTTAATAAGAGTGATATTATTCAAAACTTTAAAAAGATACAATTTAATATTACATTTATTGAATTTGTAGAGATGCCTCTTCAGTATTCTTTTCAGTCTTGAGACTCCAGCTCATAACTATAGAAATATGAAATGAATAATTGTTCTGAGGGAAATCTTGCAAAAACTGATTGGCCACAGAGACAGGCCTGCTGTGGTGGTTTAATGATAGTATTAATTCATAATTAAAGTGGATCTCAGTAAACTGAAGAAGGATTTCACAAAGTGATATAAAACTGAAGAGGAAGATAGACTTTATATTTTTAGAAAACTGGGACTGTGTTGGAAATCTTTTCTCAGTTGAGTCTGTAGCACAAACCAAAGGAAACATCCACACTTTGTTTACAGTGATGGATTCAAAGAACTGTACAAGTTTCTTTCTGTTAATTGTTACAACTAGATTAAAAGAAACAGCCAACCCCACCAGTCTCTGCACATTTGTATTTTTTTGCATTTTTGTATTTTTTGCAGCTTTCTGGCTTCTTTTAGTCCCGACTTTCTTGTCACAGTTGCACTGCAGAAGTTCTGTTAAGTACATTGCATAACAAATCCATTCGCAAGCAGAAAAAGCTTCCCTGGTTTAAACTTCTCTAATCGCCGCTGGGTCTTTTTCACTCTTTTAACAAAACCTGCCAAGGAATATGTACACTAGTGTAACATATTGGCTTACAGTGTCACTGGATAAAAATATATATATTATTGCAACCTTTGTTGCTCATCTAGCTTTGTTCCAACCTCTTATGCTTTGCCTGACACATTTTTTGGTTGATTGTGTATCCCTAAAACAGAAATATTTGATAAAAGTGATGAGATATACTTCAGAAAAAATACACTACTCAATACAAACAATACAAAAGAAAGAAAGCATGTGAACCTATTATTAGGTTCTTGTGAGGTTTGTTTATAAGGTCAAAACATCTGAGAAGATGGAAAGAATGATTTGGGGATTTTATGGTGGAAAACATGCAATTAACACAAAATCTTATTGTTTTTAATCAATAATGTAGCTACGAGCTACATCTATAAGTATTCCAAAATTTTAAATATTACCCATTAGAAGCTGTTAAAAATCTCATATTAAATAGATTTTATACTTGATGTGTGAATTTAAATAATTCAGAATCCACACTTGCCTGAAATTCGGTTTATTTTTCTTATGTTGGAATTTTTAATGTATCTTAAATATTTTTACTTCAGGGTTTTTGTAAAAAAGAAATTCAAACAATGTTTCAATCCACAATTTACTAATCTCTGAAATGAAATTGATTAATTGAGCTTGAGCTTAAATCACTCTGAAATGAACCAAAAGCAGCTCAGGAGGTTAGTCATGATGCATGCCAAGTGTTAAAAAAAAAACATTCAGTGTTAAAAAAAAAAATCATGACAAGTCTGACTGATGAAGTGGGCAAACTTACAATTTTAAATTCCTGTTACTCATTTCTACCGCAGTAAATAACAAATGGAAAATTGAAGTTATTCTAAGAAACAGAGATCTCTGTGGGTCTGGAGCATACAGGTAAGTAATACAATGCCAAGAAAAAGTCCAGGGTGGCTTGCAGTCATTAAGTTGACCATGATCCTCACCTCTTACCAAATTTTATGTATAATGAGGCCATCTGGCCAGCAGCTAAAGCTTGGCCTGACAACCGGACAGAAAATGGGCTTAGTAAACAAAACAATGTGCTGCTGTTTTGGCACCTTAAGAGAGAAGTGTTGAAACATAATATAAGGATTGACAAGATTCACACAACTCATTCCTTTAATTTTGAATCTCACTTATACATGAATATCAGACTTTAAACTGTAAACGGGAATGATAAAAAAAACATTTAGCATCTGTGAACCACTGATAATTCACTTTTATTACACTCATTCTGCAGGATGATCAATAGGCTAACGGCATATAGTATTGCAAACATTAGGGGTTATAAATTGTAGATTTCTTATGTTAAAAAAACAAAGACACATAATATAATAATAAAGAGCAGAAAACAGACATTTAAGTTTCCTTCCCACCAACCCAAATCCTCTCCTGTTTTCTTTAAATAAATTAAAGAAAACTTGCAGCACATACTTATACAAATACACAATAAAATCACCATTTGCATAATTTGTATCACATTTCTAAATTATTTAAACTTTAATATGACAGATGTGACTAGGGTGTAAACATTGAGCTCTATGTAAATGAAGTGGGAAAGAATATTGAAATGTAACTCAAGTCGATTAGTTAAAATCATAAATATATACATTACACGAAAGTATGCTGTCAGTGTCATATAATCTCTTTAAACGAAGGTTGTTATTGTTTAAAAAAACAACAGAAAACACATTTTTGGGATTAAGCTGTTGGTGCAAGACAGTATACACCTTAGAAGGTCAAAAAATGTTCAGCAGGCAACTAAAAAACAGCAGCAGATGTTTGTAATTTGGATTTCGGACTGATTAAAAATTGATTGTGAAAGCTGGAACAGGCTACAGAAAGCATTATGAGTCATTTGTCCAATTCCTTAGAATAAAGAGCTAAAGGCACAGTGAGGCAATGAGCTAATCACCTTTGTGAACCAGCTGTCATTAGTAGCTCTGTGGATCAATAAGCAACATTTCAAGCTAAACAACTTCTCCTCTCTGCATGTTGTTCACAGTATTTATGTGACTCATAAAACTACTTGAAGTGGTGAACGTGTGAGTTAATGCAGCCGAGTGGCAACATATGACAGGAGAGATCAAAGAGGAAAATGTATTTGCGTCATCTCCTTATGTCTCGACGCACGGCGGAGGTTCAGCTTAAGAGAACTTTATTGAACAGCTAAATTTAGATCAAATATTTCACAATAGATCATTTACTACGTTTTATCTCACATCCCCAGACAAAAACACACAAAAATGAGGTAAAATTAAATGTTTGGAAACTCACAGATAGTCCCACTTTGCGAACAGTGTCAGCTGTGCAACGTCCATTTTTCCACTTCTGGAAAGAAGCAAACAGAAGAGAGAGTCAGACTCACAACTAGAATCAGACAAATAACTCTTCCTTCATAAATATGGAGAGGGATGAGATCATACAGCATATCACACATTTCCAAGTCGACTATTACAAAACCTGACACACAACTAACAGTGCTGTGAATTACAGAAACACAGACAAAAAGAGCAATTTGAACAACCCAATAAAGACATGAACTCCTAAAGAGGTAAAAACATACCACCGTATTTTACTGCACTGAATTGCCAGTGATGTGTTGGTTTTTAGCCAGAGTCTGGAAGACTCTGTTCGACTGGAGACCAAAATTGCTGCATTTGTTACATTTTCAGCTGGTACGGCTCACTTTCACACTGCACTGTGTCAAACTAACAAAACCATTTGAAATATTTGTTCCAAGCTACACCAAGAACCACTGAAGAAATGACACTTTAAACCTCTGAAGACAACATAAACGCAACTTCCTTTTTTGCTAAATGTAAACAAAAATGGAGTGTTATCAGTTCTAGGATTTATCTTTTATCTTTGGTAAAAGACCAAAAGCAAGAGTCTAGTGCTAGACTCTTGCGCTTATTTTGGTTGTATTTACCCAGAACCATATAGTCTGCATCCTGCTTTTGGAGAGGTCTCTGGTCTGCTAGGTGTTCACATATGCATTTGAACCGGTTCACTTCAACCGACCAAGAGTTAGGTTTTCAGGCTGGTCAGAGTTCGAGTTTGGTCTGCATCAGTTTATTTGCACAAACGAACTAGAGTTTCTAGGCAAATAAACTGAATATAATCTAAATATAATACTTACCAAATATTCCTTTTCCAAACACACTTAACTCCTTACAATCTATACATGTGTTTCCAGAAAGGACAGTTGATTTATTTGAGTGTATAATATTCCCTAATTAATTCTATTAGCTAAAAAAGAGACCCCATTACCATTAATCATTTCAACACAGGCCCATTGTGTGACTAGTCTGGAGATGCTGCTTTATTCAAGTGACTCACAGATAAAAACTCTTATGTGATAATATAAGACAAGTGAGCTTCTGGAGCATTATGCATACCCATGCTGGCATGTTCGTGAACTAAATAAGCACTCCTGCTGCAATTGGGAATGTCAGCAGGACAGCAGAGACATAGCTACACATCCTTCACGGTACGTCTCTGAATGACATAGCTTTGTTCTCTGAAGCAGCAGAACGAAGCGTGGGTGGTGGTCTGAACAGAACAAAGCCCAGATGAAATGGTTTGTCTGAACCCTTCAACAATCTACGGTGGGAGTGGGTGAGGAGCAGGGGTGATGCAAGCTCAGGCAGTTGCAAATTCTTATTTTCCTGCTTCAAAAAGCTCTCAGCTCCGTGGCGTTTCATGTCCCGGCAGCCGAAGTTTTCCGTTTGGTCCAAGGTTGAAGAAAATCTGACCTTAAATCTACTGCTTTGTGTCCCAATTCTTATTAAAAGAAGTGGAATATGAGGATGGAGCAGAAACAATGTATAGCCTTTTGATCTCACTTTAGATTGTTTCATTTCGCTCCATGAAACAGTTGATTGTTCTCTCCATCATTGACACTTTCTATTCATCATGCAATCATAGAGCTCAATCCTGCTGACCCCATTGTTCAGCATTAATTACTACCTGGACCTGCCTCCAATCAGCAGTAATTGAAGGACACAAGGATAATTAACAAGCAACCTTTAATTGGCACGTTCGCCCGCTGCTGATAATTAAGTTAGCAGATTTGTCATCAGTACATGAAGCTCCTCAGGTGATTAACCCTCAATTTACTGTCATTCTTCAATGACAAAACAAATTTTCTCTAATCGTGTGTCGTAGCACTATTAATTAATCAAATGGTGCATAAAGATAGTGGGGGGAAATATTCAACATTTAGGAAAGAAAACAAGGAGGTTTCAATATTCTCTAGATTGCAAGATTAATATTTCACAAAACAAATTCTGCCATGAGGGGAAAAAAAACGTACAAAAATAAGTTAGAAAGAATAGGATAGAAACTGCAACTAAACATCCTCTTAATCTAGTATGTCGTTTTCTAAACTAATTCAAAACAATTCACAAGCAGCTATAAAATCTAGTAGGTGAAAGCTGCTAATGAAATAGAAAGAGTGATCTCAATCACCTGAGAAAACAAATCACCTAAGCCAGTGGTTCCCAAAGTGTGGGGCCATTGCACGGGGGGGGGGGCACAGGAAGTGGTATGGATGAATAAAAAGAAGACAAAAAACAGTTACACAAAAGTATTTCACTGTAAAGATGGTTTGTAGTTTGTTTTCTTGCAATCTGAAGTCTGAAATAAACTTCAGTGGAGTTTTAAAACAAAATATATGTATAGGTTTATGTCTGGTTGAACAATGTGTGTGCCGAGTTGATTTATTTTTTCTTTTTTGGGGGGGGGATTTTATTGTAATCCATAGGGGGCCCCAGAAGAAAATCTTTGAGAGCCACTGACCTAAGCTAAGAGATCAAGCAGTAACTGCTGACTGCATAAATAATCTTCAAGCAACATTAAATCATTTACAAATGTTTGTGACTAAACACACATCTGAAAAAGCTGGAGAAATAGAGCATCAGTGATTTATGAGACAGAACTGGAAGGTAATTAAAAATTAAAGCCTTCAACTCAGCTGCTTGTTGTTTATATATATGAAGGTGAAACTTATGTGTTTTTAAAGCAAAAACTACACGCACAACAAGAAAATAGAATACTGTCGCTGTTCCACATCTTACACCAAGAAATGATTAACCTTAAATAGATCTATAAGTGTGTGAATAGGTGAAATTATTTAAAAAAAAGAAGTTATTTCACTCAGTGGGGTTGTGCTATGATGGCAGATGAGTGTGTGACTCATTTGGCCCTTGGTGGCTGTGTCAGGCCTCTTTTCCGGCTGTTGACTAACTGCTCCTTGTTCTGTAAACACAGACAAATGTACCCCACAGGAGCGGCTGCCCTGCAGCTCCCCGGTGCCTTAAACTAATGAATTTTTAAAGAGGGCATCAATCAAACTGCAGGTCAGATCAATAGTCCACATCTCAGGAGCAGATTTTCACTCAAACATTGCTTCCATGTAGCCGTCTTGTCAAGCATTCTTTCACTACAGACAAGCATAACATAACATTTTTTAAAATGAAAACAAAGTCATTATAAACTGTAAAGGCCAGGAAGTGTTAACTGACTGGGGCATCAGATGGTGAGCATATCACAGAAGCTGGTCAGAAAAGCAGCCGGCATACACTTTTGACACTTGACATATAACAAAACAATCAGTTCTGTTATAAACAGTAACCTATTATCCTCCCTCGAGCAGTTTTAGGATAGGTTTATGGGCTAAACAGAACATGTTCATTACAATTGTTGCACAAAATCTGTTTAGTCTACTCAGTTCAACCTATCAGGAAAAAGTTAAGTGATATTTTCAGCACGAATATCACCTCAAATTTAAGGAGTTTCTGAGAACTACAACTCCAAAATAAAACAGATGCACTTATAACAGGATGGTAATAGTTATAAGCTCAAACTAACACTGAAGTTGAGAAAATATTCTTTTATCTTATATAAACTATTACATTTTGGTGATCTCTAGCCACATTGCCTGAATAAATGTTCTAAATCGGATCATGTAAAGCAGGACCTTAAATGGCACGAAAAGTAAAAAACCAGTTTGAAATTTGATAAACATTTTCATATTTCTCTAAAGACTATAGAGAGATATTTAAAGATGCTCCTGTCTGATGTTAATACAGACCCAAAGTCTGGTGATATCAGCTAATATTAATGCTTTATTTCAATCTAATACAACCATCTGCGGTTCAGATTAATCTTCCAAAAGTTTCAATGACGCATATCTATCAATTTACCTCACACAAAGATAAAAGGATTCAAATATAAGGAAGCAATTTTCTCAAATGCAATCTGCGGTGATAACAGGGCTAATCTCTTTGATCTAATTTTGATAAATTAGATCATAAATGCCACAATACAAAGAGAAAAAAGGACATAGCAAAGGTAAATGGAGAAAGAAGGTACACTGTGTAATAAAAAGGGAAGAACAAGACCACCTTCAGAGGTTGAGCCAAGAAATTACAGAAATAACTCACTAATTGGTAAAAGCAGAAGACAGATGTCTTATCTGGTTGCTGATATAACAAAACACTTCTGCCTGCGAGACAATTCCTTCATGTTAAGTCAAAAGGAACAAAACACAGGGGGACCATATGTACAGATCAAGAGCCAGAGGCTCTTCATGTTGCTGAACAATGCTTCATTTCCACTGCGAGTTCATTATAATTTCTCTGCCTTTACTTTAAAAAGAATAAAAATAAACATTAGAACAATGTCCTACAGAATACAACCAAAACACTCTGGGTAAGCTTTCTTCTGGCTTAGAGAAACTGTTCCTAATGGCTTGTTTTTTTGGTTTTTTTAAAGGATATGTAATATTGCTATTAATTTCATTCATTTACTAAAGTACCTTCTAACAAGTGAACAATATAAAAAAAATTCTTCCTTTCTATTTAATGTGAAATATAAATTTTGATTTCTACGATAAAGACGCCCGAGTAAAGATCCCCAGTAAACCAGCTCAGTTCTCTGTGAAAATGTAATATAATACCTCCTTGCTAATGAATTCATTAAAACACATCCACACCTGATTATTGTCAGATCTGAATAAATTACTTAACTATCACCCACCCAACAATATGTGATGCAAGCTTAAGCTGCTAATATAACAAATCATGCCTTAATCTAAAGAAATTTAATAAAAGATAAGATCTTTGACAATTAATCTGGATAGGCAAACTACTATGCTACATTGATGCGTTATTTCCTCCAGTGTATTATAAGCCTGGTGGGCTGCCAGGCTTTACTCATCCCCTCAATACAAATATTTAGTTAAGCATGGAAATATGCTTACAAATCACTGTCAATTTTAAGTAATATTTCTTTTCATTTATTTTACGTCTAAGGACAACAAATTTAAGTCCATTTTAACAGGATTTTTTTTGTGTTTTTCTTTTTTATGTCTCTATAGTTTGTGTGCCCAAACCTAAGACATAATTACCAAGCCGTATTTTCAAACTTCTTGTCAACTTTTAACATTAAAAACACCGTGGGTCACTGGTGGACTGCCCTGGCACCCACCACCAGGCTTAGAGCGTTTTCTGGAGGAAAACCTGTAATAGAGAAAGCATCCTAAATATAGGAAATTCTATAGAAATGCCCAGAATATTTAAATTGGTTTTTCAAAATGCACAACAAATGCAACACATTTATAGCAAAGTAAATGATGCCTGTGCACTCTTGGACAGTCTCAGTTCAGTTTCTCTCCTCTTACAGCATCCTTCAGCTGCTGGTAATGAGAAAGCCAACATGATCAACTCCAAACGGCAGACTGAGGCAGCGGGTGCTTTTAGAGGCGCATCACATTCATTCTGGCATCTATCCTGCTACTTAAACATAATCTTCCCATGTTAGGATGTTGTAGCAGCAAACAGCCTCCAATAATCCACAGACAGAGAGCCACAGTGGAAACATTGGCTGCCTTTTCCTGCCAAGGAAGGGATTTCAGCAGCACCAAGGAGACCGAGAGGAGCAAAATAAAGAAGCAGAACTGTTTGACTAAATGCTTTCTGCATTGTTTCATTTTCAAGGACATTTCTGTGTCCTATCTGGCATCCAGTCCCACTCTCTTTATCTAAAGTCCACCCAGCCCCGTTGTGGTGCACTGAGCTGCAGAGAGCAACCCACAATCCCATCTGCTTGTCAAAGAGAAAGGCATGTAAGCCGCTGGAGCAGCAGGGATTGAAGATCCCTGGGGTAAAGCCTGGGACATTCTGAAAAGCTCTATGGCTTCACTTTTGTTATTTTTCTTTTTTAGTTCAGTTCCAAAAGTTTAACGTTTTAAAGCAGCTCTTCACACAAAATTGACCTTCTAAAAAGGTTGAAAGCCATAAGACCAACCAGATGAGGCTTTGCACAGAAAAAAAAAAACCTGGACATCTACCACAGTAATGCATTTCTCAGTGAACAAATCCAGTTCTGAATTTTTTATCTGAAATCTTTAAGTCTTATCCAAGGTTTTCCTATTTTGGGACTTTTTGGTGCCAAAATTTTAAATAATATAAATCTTCTCTCAATTATTATAGCAACATGAAATTCTTAACATCAGTTTTCTCTCCCTATATGTTTTTTACATTTTGCTATTGTTATGTAACACAGATTAAGAAGAATTTATAGGTGTACTTTGGCAAGGAGATGGTAATTATTCTGGCACTATATGTCTGGTTGTTGTCATTATTACTCTTATTATACGTAGATTTTCTTGTCTGAGTTAGTTTGTAACCATTTTGTCTGTCGTATTATTTATTTGTTGGCTCTTAATACAGTATATTGAATAGGCACAGGAACATTTTAACATTAATTTAGTCACAATTGTTTGATAATTATTGAGTCAGTAAGTAATATATTTCATTAAATTGAGATAAGGGGCAGGATTAAATAAGTGTTCACTTCTTCCTACTCCTTTTCAAACAGAACAGTAGCGGTAAACAAATAATTTTGTTCTCGGTTATGCATGCATATGTTTTCTCTGTCCTACTGATTGCTTGTTTGTTGTTTGTTTGTTTTTATTTATTTGAAATAAATAAATCAAATCAAATAAAAAAACTTAATACATCGTTAATCTTAAACATGAATGTATCGATGTTCAATATTGGTTCGCAGGGTGATAATCCTTATTCTGAGTGAAATTTTTTTTAGGAAAAGTGGGAAACGATCATTTATGTACACACTATAACTACACAAGATAGCAAATGGCAAACACCATCCCAATATTAATGTTTGCCATATCACAATCGTTAAAAACTGCTTAAAAGGATTTAAGATATCTTATTAAACATTTCTTATTTTTCAATCATGTGAATCCACTTCTGGATTTGTTATCAATGACTATCATATTAGTAATTAACTACCAAAGAAACAGAGCATTATGTGAGGTGATGTTTATGACTTTTAACTAGACAATGTTTTTCAGGGAAACTCAAAACAACCTACATTTCCAGACCAAAACAAACACATTTCAGCTGAGCGCTAGGACAGAATGTTCCTGTCAGTCAGTGATCCATTCTGGAGCAGAAAGAAATTTCAAAGGCATGTATTTTTTCCTCAATTCGGCACAGACAGACCTAATGATTCACCGCTGTGACTGACAGTATTCTATTAAGTCTATTGGTCTCTGAGCAGAAGTACGCCGCTTTTGAGACGCATGCAGTCGGAATCGAACAGCGAAAACAGGAACAGAAGAGAAACTTCACCAAAGTTGGGTGCACAAAAAGATGAAACAACAAGATGATAAACATTTCTACACAGACACAATCCACCCTGGATGTGTGGACCATAAGGATTTTGTTCATGATAGATAAATACAGTGTAAGCCTGGGATCATCAAGGGCTCCTTATAGAGTCCACTTCAATACAGCCTAACCATTTGTGGACCTCATGTATTGAACATAACCCTATTGGTGTCAGTTGGGTCTCACAGCGGTATTAAAGGGGATGTATTATGCAAAATTCACATTTTTGCACGTTTTTGTGCTTCCATTTGGGTAACAACTGCTTCTAAAAACAGTCAAAGCGTTTTAAAAAATTGTTTAAAACACCCAGCCGTTTCTTGGCAGTAAGTTTGTGTTTTTTGGTATCTGGAAAATTATCAGTTTCAAAAAACCTTCGGAATGTGACGTCAAATCAGCAGGAACTTCCCCTCACCTAGAAACCCCGGTGAAGCCAAGCTCGTTGCCTGGCAACCCAACCTGAGCTCCAGGGCGCATTAATTTACCGCCAGGTTTAATTCATTCCACCTGCGCTCATCATACCAGCACAGAACTCAAACTTACCGGAAATAAACATTTAAAGTTACATAAAAACAGCTATTTAGCTATTTATTTAGTAAGACAAAGAACATCTAAAATCCACCCTGAACTGCAAAAACCGAAAACTAAATTTATCGGCAGTCTACCCCAAAACTGCAAGCAAGAATAGCATTTGCTAAATTTATGTCACTCACATTACCTTTACACGCCGTTTTAGTCCGAGGAGTTTTGACTTTTAAAAAAAACAAACTATTATAACGTTTACAAAAAACTAAAAAAAAACTAAAAATTTCTCGACCTTATCTTCTCCAAATAAAAGCGCCAATGTTTAAGCTAACATGCGCCACCGGTCGATGGGGATAACTATGACGTGTTTCTTGCAAAACCGCAGCTTTTTGAAGCAGTAAGTTTGCGTGGTGCACTTAGGCGTGACAGTGGGATGTAGCTGTGGGTTAGTGATGTATGGCAAGAACATTTACCATATAATAAAGGATTACTTTTTTTAATTATTAATACAAACGTTCACCAAGAATAAGATCAAATAAAATTTTAACAAACATGATGAGCGTCAGACATTAAATTGTCTAAAAATTTACTTTAGACGATTACAAGAAAAGTGCATTACTTCAAACAATACGAAATAAGAAAATACCCCATTTTTGTGGAAATAACTGTACAGATGAGATTACCTTGTGAAACTGATGCAGTAAAAAGTTCTAAATATTTCAAAAATGTTGCCTACACCTTTCAAAACTTGAAAGATGTAAGTTAACAAAAATGCACATATGAAAAATGGGAATGTAAATTCTATAAATTTGAATGTCAAATCTTCAACCTAAAATACAAATGTAATCAGTAGTGTGCAGTATTAATTTCTGACAAAGATATTAATATATCTATTGACGACATACTGTATATTCCAATGTAAATGAGGTAAAAATGTTTTGCTTGTGTGCACAAACTTGGCCAATAATGTTAATCCAGATTCTCATGTTTCATCTTTTAAAAATTTAATCTTATCATTATACACCTTACATTTTTGACTAAGAAAAATAAGAAACCTCAGTTTAACTTAAAGAAAAGTAAGAAAGAGATGTGCTTAGATTGTGTGCTACAACCTCTTGCCATACCTAAAGTTTCCTCATCAGTCAGTAGTAGCTCCATCTAACTTGCGCGTTCCCGTCTCAGGTCTGGGGGATGTTGGTGCCGTCTCCGCGCTCCCGCCGCCGGAGCAAAAACTATTTTGTCTCTTAAAGAGAATCGACAAAAAAAAAAAAGCGAAATGTACAGGTAAGTAGCCAAAAATAAGTTTATGTGTCTGTTTCAGGTCAATAGCGACTTTTTAAAAGTGTTTTAAAAGTTTTTGAAGAGTTAACGTCAGGAAATTGTTCTTGGAAAAACTCAATATGTGGGTGTGTGTCTTTCGGTTCATTGTTTCATGGCTCAGAAGAAGAAGCTTTTCGTATCTATGTTTTTGTGTGGTGTTAAATAGTTTTTATTTAGATAATCGCTTATGTGTTTTGGGGACTTTTAATTCAGTCCTAAAAAATGAATTATTTACTTCTAATAATTAGATGATACGTTTTAAATTGCACCAGATTCTGTTCGTTTTTTGAGGCTGAACGTTACAAAGAATTATTTTTTCCTTTCTATTATCTTTTGTCTGGAGCAGCTCCACAGAACCTTGATCAATAAAAATGTGATTGTTTTTCTATACCGCTGCAGACAAGGGAAAGCAAAACAATTTGACGGAAAATTAAGATTTGCTTCCTTTGGATGTCATTGGCTGTTTTATGTCTTTAGTTTCTGCCCAGGTGCAGATTATGTTTTACGTTTATATTTATGCTTTTGGGTTTGTTTGGTTTTTTTTAGCTGAGTTTGGAGCAGATTTGATCAAACTGTTGGTGAGAAATGAAAAAGTTCTCAGGCTGGATAAAGCCCTTCATGATGCTGCGAGTTTAACACAAATTAATCAGATTAAAGAGTTACAACATTCCATGCTGTAATCTCACACAATCATCCAGGCAAAAATGCAGGTTTGCCATGTTATAACATTTGTAGTTTAGCCATGTAACCAGCACCTGGAGCAGATTCTGTAACTGCTATAAAGTCCTGCTATGATTTGTTTCAACACTTTTTTTCTTTACTTTAAACGTGTTTCTAAATGTTGGAGCTGTTCGTTTACTCAGCACTGACAAAAATCAAAATTCCAACTAGAAGAAGGAAAATCAACCCCAGATCATGATACTGCCATCACCACGTTTCACTCTGTGGTTTTGTTGTTATCCAGTTTTTTTGTGATGCCGCCAGGTGTAAGGACAAATAACACTGTTCATTCTTAACGAAGTCAGTGTTGTTAGCAAAAACTAGCTAAAGTTAGCAATCTACTTCCGTTCCAAACCTTTTTGCGTTTCCACCTTTCAGACAAAGGTGTACGATGGCGCAGTAAGGTCATTGTAGAGAGAAAAGATGGAAGAGTAAATTTTTGCCAAAAAACCCCTCAGAATCTCAGAAATTTCTGAGCTCCAAAAGTTAAAAAATATATATATATATATTGCGAGAAAAACTCAAGAGATTTTGAGGTTAATTTCAGAAATGTTCTAGGAAAAAAATCAGAAATGTTCTGTGTTTCAAAAATCAAAAATTATTCTGTCAAATTCTAATACATATATATATATATATATATATATATATATATATATATATATATATATATATTAATTAAACTGAAAAAATGTACTTTTGTTTCCAAAAAATTTATTTTTTTCAAATTATTGTTCATTTGTTATGGTCTCATTTTTAGCATCACAGAACACTTTTGAGATCTGCCAATACAGTTTGAAACAGAAGAAAAATAAACAACCACTTTTGAAATGAGAGGGCAAACAGGTCAGGGTTTTGTTTTGGTCTGATATTGCAGGTTTAATTAAGGTGTTATTAAAGCTGAGTGTGAGCGTTGTTTACCCAAAGTGTATTTAAAGCTCTTGACTTTATGAGCCATTAATTATTTTCATGTTGATTATTTTGTTTTTCTTCCAATTAAACTATATTAAAAAAGCAAGTGCTCTTCAAGTGCCTCATGTGTGTCATATTTACAGCCAGACTAAGTGCTGCTGATTATGTTCTCCTCTCCATGGGTTCAGAGTTATATTTCGTCTTAGCTGTACTAACATTTCTGCCAGAAATATTCTGAAGTAGGGTGATAATGTCGCCAATCAGGCTGAAGTTGACAAGTATCCTCTCCTCCACAGATGAGCATCTATCTGTAAGTCAAGCTCGGACAATCAGCCAAACCGTGATTGGACTCCTTTCTTCTTGACGAGTCTCTGCCGTCAGACGCTGTGGGACTTACGGTTCGCCATGGAGACGGTGGTGATCGTGGCCATAGGAGTGTTGGCCACCATCTTCCTGGCCTCCTTTGTTGCTCTGGTGGTGGTGTGCCGACATCGCTACTGCCACCCTCATGACCTGCTGCACCACTTCGACTCCAAGTCAGTAAAACTGCACAAAGCCTCTACAGAATATGAAGCATTAATATGAATACATCAACTTTTAGCACAGCTTGGGCCTGCAAAGCAAAAGGGTTGTTAGTGTTGGCTCACAAAAAGAAGGTTTTGCATTGGGTTTGTTGACAATGAATCTGCATTGTTGTATCTAACATAGCTTAAAGAAATATACAGCTCTGGAAAAAAATGAAGAGCATTGAACCCCGTTGAAAATCTCATGGTTTTTCTCACCTAATATTGGTTTCATTAGTATTGTAGTTTCTAAATGAATATGAGCTTTTTTATTTGCATTATTTGAGGTCTGAAAGCTCTGCATCTTTTTCATTATTTTGACCATCTCTCATTTTCTGCAAATAAATAGTATGTTTGTGCTTGGAATACCAGAGACATGTTGTCAGTAGTTCATAGAATAAAAGAACAATGTTCATTTTACTCAAACATAAACCTTTAAAGAGTAAAATCAGAAAAACTGATCATTTTAAGTGGTCTCTTAATTTTTTCCAGAGCTGTATATTAAGTCAATCGGAAATTAAACAGTGTGTTTTTGTGGGTTTTTCTTATTTTGTTCAAACCAAGGAAAGACTTTGGACACACTAAAGAACACATCAACATGATAAATAGAAAAACAAAAAGTTGTGTAAATTTTTTCCTAAAAAAAAAGTAGTACAAGAAAAAGACCAAAGTAACCATCCAGCCTCACCAGTTGCATTGCAGCCCAGCTGTGGAAGACACTGCTGCAAAAATATGAAATATTGCATATTTTCTTAAAATCAAAAGGAAATTGTGATGGAAAATTGTATTGTTTGGTAATAGAGTCCGCCACAGGAATACAATCAGACGGTATTAGACAGTATTTATGTTAAAAGAATGTAATAAATATTGAATTGTGTGTAAAAAACATTCTAAAAGTTGATATTTCTTCACACATTTTGTAGCATTATCTGTGGTTTTGCGTAGGGTCATGGCATGAATAAGGTTGGGAACCCCTAATCTAGTGGACATGAACTGGTTTCGCTTTGGTTGCGAACACATCTTTAGCCATTCTCACCTTAAATACCAGCAGAATCTTGTACATTTTCATCCAGTTCTTCTTTCCCTGTTGTTGGACAGACCCACGGTGGATCTGATTGGCGCCATGGAAACGCAGAGTGAGCCTTCGGAGCTGGAGCTGGACGACGTGGTTATCACCAACCCTCACATCGAAGCCATCCTGGAGAATGAGGACTGGATAGAGGACGCATCGTATGTCGAAACGCAGTAAAATAATTTCTCAGACATTGTCTCTGTCGTTTTTAGTTGCTAAACTTTGAATTTGTGTTTAACAGTGGCCTGGTGTCACACTGCATCTCTATTCTGAAGGTAAAATTACTCCTTTTTTTGTTACCGTATAATATTACTGATGTAACTAATACATCTATTCCACACACAGATCTGCCACACTTTGACTGAAAAACTGGTGGCCATGACAATGGGATCAGGGGCAAAGGTCAAAGCACCTGCCAGTTTGAGTGACATCATCACAGTGGCCAAACGAATCAGTCCAAGGTAACGCGTCTCGCTAGAACTTGATGTTATTACAGCTCTAACATGGGCTGACTTGTGTTCTCGTTTTGTGTCCTAAAGGGTGGACGATGTGGTCAGGTCTATGTACCCTCCTCTGGATCCAATCCTCCTGGACGCCAGGTAGTCACACCGAGTTTGATTGCTGAAAGAGAAGAGTTTGAGCTGCTTGTTTTTTTGTTTCAATTTATGTATCTTGTTCCTCCTCAGAGCCACTGCTCTGCTGCTCTCAGTCAGCCACCTAGTGCTGGTCACCCGCAACGCCTGTCACATGTCCGGCAGCCTGGACTGGATCGATCAGTCGCTTCACGCAGCGGAGGATCACATGGTGGTTCTGCGTGAAGCGGCGCTGGCTTCCGAACCAGAGCGAATCCTACCTGGAGATGATGCTCAGAGAGAACAGGCCATTTGAGGAAAAAACCTGAAGCAGCACAAACCTACAGTCAAAAATACAAACCATGAAAAAGCAGTTGCATTCCAATGTTGACCTAGTGATACATACTGAAATAGACATTTCAGTTTCACATCCGTGGCTCTGCAGTGGACAGAAGGTTTTTAAAAACATTTTCTGAAACACACCATTCAGTAGTGGGTCTATAATCCAGTCTAACCAGCACTGCAGTCACAAGGAGGCTTAGTCAGCTAATCCATCTTGATGAAAATGACATCCATTAGCCAGTGAACCCAAAGGTGCTCCAATTCAGTGTAAAAAAAAGTTAGAGAAACCTGGCTTGCTTAGTCAGTTTAACTTTGGGATTTGGTGAGAAAAAAAATATAAAAGAATGCATTCTTCAAATACTCTGATGCAAGTGGAGTAAATGAAATACAGTTCTTTCTAGGGAATTTTGTATTAGTTTTCCCCTTCACTTGTGACACACTTTACATGTGCAGCTCTTTCCATGGATGACCAGTTTAGCTCCATACTGGAAATTCTGCCAGTGTAACCAAAAGCTGAACTTCTGAGGTCCTGCGTTGGATAGATACACCATGGTTTCTGCGTGTAAAAGTTTGTATTTTCAAACATATTTTGCTTCCAGTTTCATTCTTGACATTCTGGTCAAATTGCTGCCATCTTGGCCATGACAAGATGGCATCTGAATTGGCATCTTGGTCTTGATGCCAAAACCGATCCGGTGTGTTTTGGGCCGTATTGGATGCACATCTCCCTAAAAATGTGTATAATTTGTATAATTCTTCACTGGTGAGGATTTGGTCTTGTACAGTGAAAAAGGACAAAATCCTACTAAGTATTAGTAGTCTAGTTTCTAGTGCAAATACCCTGGCATACTTGAAACAAGAAAAAACTAACTTTTCTTGTTTCAAGAAAAGTTGAAACAAGAAAAACTAACTAATCAAAATTAACATACTATTGATTTAAAACAAGCTCTTCTATCTTGCTGAAGAGTTGCATCTAAGTTAGTTTTGTCTCATGTATTGAGACAATGTAAGGTATTGACACTAAAAACTAGAAAAAAACACCTGGGAACATTTAGTATTTTTGCAGTGTAGGTCCTTCATTGATGCCTCAGTTTTATTGCTGAATAATGAACACTGACTTTAACTTATGCAAGTCAGGCCTGTAGTACCGTAAATGTTGCTGTGGATTTTTTTGTGACCTCCTGGATGAGTTGTCTTTGCACTCTTGGAGTGATTTTGGTAGGCCGGCCACTCCTGGGAAGGTTCACAATTTTTTCGTGTTTTCTCCATTTGCATTTCCCTGAAGCCTCAAAAGCCTTAGAAATATCTTTGCAATCGAATCCAGACTGAATACCTCCCCCCCCCATCTGTTCCTGAGTTTATTTCAATTTAAACATAAAGTGTAGCTTTTTTAAAGCTACATATTATGAGTTTTTGAGTTGCTCCTCCCCCCTCAAATTAATAAAACCATAATTTGAAAACTTGCATTTTCTATTTACTTGTTAACTTTGCCTGGTATTAAGATACAAATGATTTTAAGAGCATTTTTTCACAGCGCTCTGTTGGTGTGTCATGAGGACATTTTTAGTTGATTGAAACAGAATTAGCTTGTCTCTTTGGGCCGGCGGGATGTTATTGAAGCATGTCTACCTGCTCCTTCATGCATAGCTAACAGTGAATCCCTAAGGAGCTGTAATAAGGCATTACCCACAGACTATGTGAACACACTGGCCTTGGTTACAGTCCATGTCGCTTTGAAAGCAAAGTCCTGGCATAAAAATATCAGTTGAATGACAATAAAAAATTGTGGGAATAGAGAAGATGTTTTCTGCTAGGTTTACAAAAGAAAAGCAAGAACTCAAAACACACAGATGTTTTTTTGTAATGAAAGAAAACGTAGAAATTTCTTATTTTCTCTTTTGTTTCCATGTTTATATGCATTGATATGCACTAAACCATTTTAAAATATATGCTTTGTTTTTCCCATTTCCATTTGATGTTTCTTGCTTATTGCCATTGATTTTTATTTTTCACTAACTTGTACAGAAACAAAATGTCCTATAGGAACCATGTGGTTACTTTAGAAAAATCGTTTTTCAGTTAAAAGTTCACACACTCACATTATTTTGACATAAATAGTGATTTTTCTTCCTCTGTTTATTACGCTCGGAGCAGTCTTTGGTGCAATAAAAATGGCGCTATCCCAGCTTCACCTTCCGTTCTTATTAAAGGCAGAAATCCCAGGTGCAGAATCGCTGCTTGCCTTTCACTCGATCCGGTTGTCTAATAAAACAACCCTTTGCTTTTCTTCAGATCAGTTTGCTTCCAGCTGGGAAGGGAGGCATATTCATCCCGCTTCATTTCCAAAATAGCCTGAAATAGAAGCAATGTAGAAGTTAGTTTATAAAATCAACAACAAATGTTAATAAAGTTCTGCCTTTATCTCTGAATTATGATTCTCCTATGAGAAAATAGGCATTTATTTCAGGTGAACACTGCACTCTGCTGGTTGAAAGATGCCACTGCAGTAGCTTTCAGGTTACCTGGAAGTCCTGATCAGACAGGTAGACCTCCAGGTGCTGCGGGTCCACGCCTGCAGGTAAGGGGCTCCGCAGCAGCTCTTCCACAGGGTACTGGGTCTTTGTGAGCTGGGCCAGGGCGTCCTGCACCAAGGTCAGCTTCACTTCCCCCGAGTCCCTCTAATTCACATCAACATGAAGAAAGTGACACTGGGCAATAACAAAATGGAGTCTGCACCAGGGCAATTATAAAAAACAAACAAAACAAAACGGTTTAATTAAAAACTCAAAAACAATACTAGTTCTAAAGTTTTGCTTTTATTTCAAATTGTTACTCAATGAATAAATTAATTTTGCATTTCTTTGAACACTTTTGGTTATCCTTTTGCTGCTGAACAACTTTGCAAATGCTTTGCTCAAATCATTTTAAATCACTAATGTCTATCCCAACTAGTTTTCCATAAATTAGTTTTGCCATAAATTTCACCGTAAGCACAATAACAAGGAATTGAGGGATAACCGTTTGGACTCAAATGTTCAAATAAAGTTTTCATATAATGAAAATATCTAAACATTTTTCACCTTGCAAGTCCAAACGTCCATGTCTGTTATAGTGAATTAAGTGTCATATACATTAGAGGGGCAAAAGTTAGGAAGGAACTTTGAGGTTTCGGTTCACAATGACTTTTCTTAAAAACAAGTATTTACAAGATCAGACTCTGCCTTCACTGATATGCAGCATTTCTTTGTATGTTGCCAGACGACTGCAGAAAAATTTATAAAACATGAGTTTAACATAAGTGCTCAGTTTTAGGGGTTGAGAAGTAAAAGATGGATCACTGTTTGTATATTGCATGTTTGCTAGTCTGATGGTGAAGCCAGGGGGGATTAATTACCTAATGTTAGAAAAATGCATTGTTAACTGACTCTGACTGTAAAATAGAAAAGAAAAACAGCCCATAACATTACATATTTTTTTCACAAATAATAATTTTACAGTGTGGTATGTACAATATTTATATTCAGTCTATTGACTTTGATACCCCAAAATAAAATCTAGTGCTATCTTCTGTCTTCAAATGTGACCAAATCAGCATAAAGTCCACCTGTGTTTGATTTATTCTCACTATAAATACCGTTGTTCTGCAGGGGAGACAACAAATATGTGGGGATATAAGCTCTCATAAGAGGAGACAAAATACTTGTATGCATGTGACTCTGGTCACAGTTGATGGGAAACAGATGGAGTTAAATACAGGGCTGTCTCAGGAAAAAAGCATTCACCTTTTTCCTTTCACTTCACAGTTATGCGCTACCTTCTATCCATCTCCTGCATTAAAATCATAACCAAATACATTAAAGTTTGTTTTTAATACTATAACAAGCCCCTGGAAATATTTTAAAAATTAGTTGACGATTGATTCTGTTACATAAGTACGAAAGAGGAGAATTTCATCTGAGACTTTGTTCACAGCAGTTATTGGTGAGGACCATCCCTCCAGAAAGCAGAATTTGTTTCCCTAAACATGTGAAACAGTTGAGTCACTTCTCCCAGAGGTCATAATGTGTAGAAGCTCAAATAAATATGCAACACAACATCTGGCCTACTTTCTGGAAGGAAATACTAATCATGCATACCTGTGTGAGAGGTCCATGGCTCCTCTCCCAGCGGGGGAAGACGTTAGTGAAGGTGAGAGGCTCTGATCCCTTAAAGATGAAGTAAGCCTGTGGGGGCCTACTTGGGTTTATCTCTGGTTCAGAGTGGATGCATGAGAGGATATTAAACACAGAAAAAACATTACACAAATGCCTTCATTTCTAAGGCAATTAGCCATGAAAGTAATTCCCCTGACCTTTGCAGTACTGCAGAGCCGTCTGCATGGCACACTTTCTCTCGCTGTGCCAGAGGCTCCAGGCTGCAGCAGAGCTCTCCGTTTGCTCGGGCTGACCTCTCTGCCACAGGTAGACCTCTAACCGGTTATCAAGTAGGAATAAGGCTGATGAAAGCAGAGGAAATTAAACGATAACGTCAAGTAAAATTCAGTTATGTTTGACTTCAGGGTTTATTCACACCTGACACATTTGGTCCGCTTTAAACTGATCAGTTTGTTTCCTAGTTTGATCCGGACTTTTTGTGCAAATGTGAATACACTCATGAAAACCAGCTTTTTGAGGTGGTCTGGCTCCGCTTCCAAACTAACTTTGGTACGGTTCATTTCGGCTGTAAATACAGACCGGCCTCGATGCAAAACAACTACAGAAAATAAACGTCTGACTGGACTTCATGAGCCATTATTGTAGGGCCTTATAGTAAAAATGAGGCCTTTGTTGTTGCTAACGCTACTACTGTATGTACTGATTGTGAAGAAATTGTACCTAATCTTTCTGCTTAGTGATGCTGCTGCCAGCATATTGTGGGTCAAGGTATGCAGAGCATTTGCTGATGCTGTTCCAAAATTAGAAATATCCCATCATGAAACATGTGTTTAATGAGCTGCACTTGACATTCAAAATTGCTTTGCAGATATAATGACAGCACAAATGCAGAAAACTGGACTTCCATATTTGTTTTTCAGAGTCTGTGTTTTGTCCCGCCCCCATAATTTCTGTCAAATGGGAGCAGTGAACGTCACTGGCGTGGCGTTGTTTACAAATTATAGTCCACTTGCAAAAATGTGAACGCAAACAAGAACCAAACAAGAAAAATACAGTCAGCTTTTGTTTCGGACGTAAGGATTTTCCTGGTATGAATCTACCCTTAATGTTTCTATAGAATGTTTGGCGTACAAAAATGCAGAGATTGAATTATTTCTATATATTTTAAATTATTTACAGCTTAATGTGCTTGAAATTTTTCCATATTTTTCACCTGGTTGAGGAACAGAGTACAGGCTTTCCTGGACAAAGGGCATCGCCATCACGACCCCTGGCAGCCGGATCGGACTCCGGAGCTCCTCTGCTTCAAATCTGCCAGAAGAGGCACTCAGATGGAAAAGGCGGGGAGTGAAGTTGTACTTTCCAGGATCTGCAAGGAGGGAACGGAAATGTCGTCTCTTACTGTAATCTTAATGATAAAAACTAAAATGTGCATCATGTTGCACCTTGCAGCATGCAGTCATAGGCCTTTCTGTCCATCTGGCCCAAAGCGGTCCAGAAGTCTGAGGGCTCTGAACCCTCCTCTACAAAACGCACCGTCACAGGGTTGCTTTTGCAGAGGCCCAGTTCTGACGGACTCCTGAAAAACACCAAACTCAAAAACAGAAAGCTGGAAACAAATGCTGCACTCAGACAGAAAACTAGATTCATGCTTTACATTTCAGTGAGACGCTCCACTGCCCTCTTACTAACTTCTCGGGTGCTGCTGTTGGCTTTACAGCCGGTCCAGAGATACAGCACCCCTTGCTGGCTGTTCAGCAATACGACTGAGCCCCTTGACCTCAGGCTGGAACAGCAGCAGTCCCCCTCTAGCAGCAAAGCCTCCTCTGGGAGCTCCCCTCGCACGCAAAACAGACGCCAGTCTGCTGTGAGAAAAACAAATGTTATTTCAGTTAAAAAATACAAAACTGGGGAAAAAGTAGAAGCATATTTTACTCCACCTGCAGTGGAGGTGGGTTCTTCTCGCTTTCCCTTGTGAATGACCAGACCTCCCTGGAAAAGCTGCAGGAAGCAGGGGGGTTCCTTACCCTGAGGAACAACCAGCTACAGAAACAACACACAGACTGTAACACCCAATGCTTTATTAAACAATACAAAACATAATTTCATACATTTATGACTGAAAATGAGCAGAATCAATCCTGTGGTGAAGATTTTTGAGGAAATATTTTGTATGTTAATTAATTAGACTGCAAACACTGACACTATTTTGAAAAGCTACCTGTACTTACATGTTTACAACACCATACACATTCTTCCTTATTAGTTACAGAACTCTATAAAATTCCCTTAACATTAATTGGCTTGTAATATTTTGACTGTACTGGGTGATTCTAGGATCTTTTAGTTACAGAACTAGATTTCTACAGCTTCTTAGGTTTATATTCTAGACATTTAAAGTGCAGAAGTCATCCATACTTGTGAGTCTTCATGGTTGTTCATCCCAATGGATAGAAAAGCTGCCGTGTCCTGTCCGCTGACACAGGAATGGCGTCCTCGCCACAGGAAGAACGCTGTGCTCTCCTTTGGTTTGGAAGCATTCCCACGCTCATCCTGGCTATTCCTGTTATCTATAATGAACAAAAAGAAACATTAAGGTGAAAAAAATCCTAATGCGTGTTGGTTATCATAAGTTTGCATCATTCAGTAGTCACTGACCAAACGCAGTGATGCTGTATGTCCAGCGGATCACGTAGGAATCTCCTTCGTGAAGCTGCCCCGTGCTCTCCACCTGAATTTCACTGTCGTCAAACTCCTGGACGTGCCAGGTATCCACTGAAACGGTCCTCAGCTCCATCTGATGGCCTTCCTCCAGGGTGATGACACCCTGGCCCCGATGAACATCAACCCCGGAGAGAACAGTTCGGACTGAGGCGTCTCCTTCCAGCAGTCCACCGGATGCCAGAGCATTAATATCGCAGGGAGTCAGGACGTCTGATGATGGTGGTTCAACAGGGAGGGACTGTAAAATTAATATGAAAATTTATATTACAAATCATTCATTTGTAATATTCTTTCATTTTAAATGGGTAGTATTATGTGTATTACAGGCTAGTTTATAGCCTCTTTATACCACAATCAAGAACATTGTTAACTTCAGTTGTTATAAAAATGCTGTATATATCAAATATGGCTTAAAAGAAATTTTACTTTGTAATTTAACACCTTGAAATTGGATCTCTATCTCTTTTAGAAACACCTGCTCTTTCTGAAAATCCACCTGCAAGAAATCATCACAACATCGCTCCTCTATTAACCATTTAACAACATTTTTACCAGTATTACACTGAGAAGTAGCTCCAATAATAAGCTCAGCAGTTCAACCAGGTGTTTGCTAATTGCTGCTGGCTAGTCTGAAGGAGCTGAGTGGGGAAGTTGCAGGGGAGGGCTGCACTGTAAGACAGAAGCTCTGAACCTTGGCCTTGTAGGCGGGGCTAGGTCCACCCAGGCGTTTTGCACAGCTGAATGGTTGCCATGGAGATTAAACTATTTCTCACACATGAATGAAAGCATTAAGGCCACACTTCAAGTATGTTATTGATGAGGTAATAACATTTTAACATGATGTAAAGCTCAAAAAAGTACATTTTACATTATACTGGCCCTTTGAAATAAGATAGAAAGTCATATTACAAAAAAAAATAGAATACTATTTTGGCTGTATTGGTTTTGTTAGAGAGTACGAGAAAGATCAGAGTATAAACCACTGAACTGTGAGATTAACCTGCATTGCATTCCCCTCTGAAGCGACCTCCACCGTGTCGTCGCTTCCACACATCGGGCTCAGGAACTTCTCCCTGAACAGCGCCGTCTCGTTGTCCTCGGTAACCACGGCGAGCAGGGCCCAGCTAGGACGGCCCTCTCCCCTCCTGGGCACAAACCGCATCATCATAAGACCACCATGAATATTAATGCAGCCGTTACAGAAGCTAAATCTGAAGCAGAGTCCAACAGGCTTGACTTACAGAAAATCCATTCCCAAAATATATAACACAGCAAGGCTGGGGACACTGAAGTCAGCAGTTTGAAAACAAAGTTGTAACCAGTATGTGTTTTTTTTCTCCTAGTTTTTTAATGTTAAAATTGCATCATTGTTTCTGTGCATGAATTGTTCCCCAATAGGACTGACTTTAAATCAAGAGATGATGTCAATTTAAAGGGTTGTATACCAATGCAACCAGATTACTATTGCTCCCCATATTTTTATGAACACGTTTCTTTGTTTTTAAGATTGAATCATATTTTACATATTGTGCTTCATTCACAATACACAATACATACAAGGTTCAGTGCAGAGGGCTAAACCTCTGCACTGAACAATGTTTTCCATGGGTTTCTGCACTGAACCCCATGGAAAACATCATGGTTTTTCCACCAAATATTGATTTCTGAACTCTTCCTGAATCAAAACATTGGTGTTGTTGTTTCTAAATGAATATGAACTTGTTTTCTTTGCAGTATTTGAGGTCTGAAAGTGCTGCATCTTTTTCGTTATTTTGACCATTTCTCATTTTCTGCAAATAAATACTAAATTTTTGCTTGGAATTTCAGAGACATGTTGTCAGTAGTTCATAGAATGAAAGAACAATGTTCATTTCACTCAAACATAAACCTATAAAGAGTAAAATCAGAGAAACTGATCACTTTAAGTGGTCTCTTAATTTTTTCCAGAGCTTTATATATGACATGGGAATAAAGTATTGTTAAAAGTGAAAGGAATCTGCCAGTGGAACTTGAACTGGGTTGCTAGGTAACGGCTGGGCTTGGCTGTGGTTGCTAGGTAACGGCGCTAGTGCAACTTGTACTTTTTCATCAACATTAAAGAACTATTGAGTTAAAACAAGCTTCAATTTCTTTATGGAAAGTTACTTGTAAGTTAGTTTTGTCTTATTTCAAGCGTAATGACATGTTTGCGACAAAAACTATACAAAAATACTTTGTAAAATTTTGTGTTTTTGCAGTGTGCCTCTCAGTATCATTAAACAGATTATTGTATCTTGCAGTTTGAAGGACTTCATGTCTGCCAGTGGTTTAGAATATGCAATGTTTGAACGTACGGCTGAACGCTGGGGTTACACTGAGTGGGATCCAGTGGGTTGACTCGACAGTTGCTGTAGTCGTACTCTCCAACCCACACCTGGTGAGTCAGCTGGAGAGCAACGTTCTTCCTGCTGGGTGAAACATCGCATCCATGCCACAGATACACCTCGCTGCCAAAATCAAACACCAGGACCTGGAAGCATCAGGTACAAAAATTGTACTCCGAATATTTTTACTCATGTAAAAGAGAAATGGTTTTTTTTGTTGTTTTTTTTAAAGTAGCAAAAAAGTAATAGGTAAAAAAGGCAACTCAACTGCTGAGTAACCGATCATAAAATCAGATTTAATATTTTTAAATCGTATGAAACAGACAAAACATAACGTTATGTGCAAATTCTGATATTTTAAAGATTAAAATAAATTTCAAGAACACTATAATTAAGTAGAAAAAACACTTTTACACACCCACAAAAATTAAACTTCATAAAAAATGTATACTTATAGTAGGTCATGTGTATGTTAGGACAGGGGTATGTACTTCCAGTGACAATAAATATTGTTTACTGTATCTTTCTAAACTCAAAATGACCCAATAGGCTCAGCAGGTAGAAAATAACTTTAGAATTAAACTGGTGCAATAACAAGTAGTCTCACTTTAACATAAACTCTATGTTTGTGAATGTGTTTTACATATTTTTGATTACAATATGGTCGTTCTTTCTGCATTGAATAGAGTATCCAGTCGCAACAGTTCATAATAATATTACTCAAGTAAAAGTATAATGTACAGTGCAGTAAAAAATACTACTAAAAGTATTTTTTTCCCCAAGAAGTAACTCAATAAATGTAAATGAAAGTATCTAGAAAATGGATGTTTACTGAGGCGCTGACCTCAGAGGAGTCCAGCAGGGCGGTGCTGGGGATGGAGGCCCAGGCCTGTTCCTGAGGCACCAATCTGTCCTCCAGTAGGCTGTACACACAGTTGGACTCCATTACGCCTTGTTCAAACAGCTCATCCTCATCTGGAGCACCAGCACCTGTGGGAGGAAACAAGCAAATACCTGTATATTACAACCAAACTAGCATATATGTAGCTTTTGTTTTTCTGCATGGCTGCTGAAAACTACATGCAAGTTTATAATCTAACCTCTGTAATGTTTTCTTCCTCCAAGAAGACTCCAAAAGTCTGCAGCTTCAGGGCCGTCAGAGTTCAGCCCTTCCTCCAGGTGGACAACCTTGGAGGCGCGACAGCTGAGCTCCCTTCGGCTCTGGATGAAGGCGGCCAGTTCAAGAGCCTGAAAACAAAAACTGTTTGCAGTTACACCAGAAAATAGAGAAGGCCTTGCAAAAATAAGAAGAAAAGAAAACACTAACTGGACTTCCTCCTAGATCACAGATGACAAACTGAATACATTAAACGCCGTAAACAGTTTCAAGGAACAAACATACCAGTAGATAATAGCAGATAGTCTCAGAATTTGGATGAGTTATATTTCTTTTGAATTTCCCCATAAAATGAATTAGAGGCCAATTTAAAATATCATAGTTTAACCCAGTGGTTTTCAAAGTGGAGGCTGCCAGGGGGCGCTGTGGGGGCCTCAGACAGTCGGAGGGATGATGAGAAAGAAAACCAAAAAAAAATCCAAAAAAATCTTTTAATCGTAACTGTTTTATCATAATTGTTGTTTTCCGTTATTCAATCACTTTTTTAAATACAGTATAACCTAAAATAATTGACTTAAATGTTATTTCTAATGCTCAAATAGCCTAAAAAGACATGAAAAGATGCAAATAAACCAATAAGTTGATTATTAAAAAGAAATGTTGCCTAAAACGCATTCCTTTAGTAAAAGTAGCAAAGATGCTTATGCAGCTAAAAACATCAGCATGTGAAAACCTCCCTTTCTGCTTGACTAACATCAATAAAATGTAAAACTGATCCGTTGATTTGTCATCTACTAGTAACTGATTAATAATTGGACGCAAAAGGTGCTTGACAGAAGATTTTATTTTATTTTTTCACAGAATTTTAACTGAACGAAGCAAAAACATATTTACAGGGTTTTTTTTTTATCTTAAATGCAAAATGTATATTTTTTTTTACGTCTGGTTTATTTAGTGCTCTGATTATGTTGTTCTTTCAGCAAATGGCTCTGTTTAGAGTCCAGTTAATGATGAATCAATTACTAAATTAGTTCATTCAATAATCGATTCATCCCAATTAATCTGATTAATTGTTTCAGCCCCAAGTTTGTCCTTTGGGTACCTTGGCTCTCTCCTCCTTGTTGGCAAACTCTCCGCTCCACAGGATGCAATGATCGGGATCGACGAGCAGGAAGCAGTCTCCGCTGTTCAGCGATCGGACCGAGGGTTCGACCACACGCACCTGGACCTGCCGCCTCCCTGCCAAAGTCCGGTGAGGACGATTAAATAGACGGCAAAATAAGCAAACAAATCACTAAAATATTTACTTACCTTTGATGTGAATAAGCATCAGGTTGCTGAATGGAGGAAAAGACTGGCTTATCTCCTTCTCTGAGGACGTGACAGGAAGTGAATCTGGTGAGGAAGAGTTTTTACAATCTGTGGACAGAGGATTAAACGACATGAAGCAGCTGAGTGAAATAAACGACAAGTAAGAAAATTAACTCACTTTTTTCTGCGTGGCCCCTCTCCTCTGCAGCATTGTTGTCCCTTTCCCCCATGTAGTCCTGCCTGATGTCGTCTCTGGCCGCCAGAGCCCTCAGCGGGTTTCTGGAGCCCTGAGTCCGACGGGACGGACGAACCGCCCGTCTGTGCTCTGCGACCGCTGAGCTGAGTCTGCACACAAATGCATGATGATCAAACACAACCAACAATAAAAACTCGTGACTTTTCAACCAAATAACCAATGTTCGTTTTGCTTAAATAAGTAACACTGGTTGTTGTTCAAGTACGTTGAGATGTCTGAACATATCTAGAGGTGACCAGCAGATGTCACTCTCACAGCAAAAACAGATTAGCAAAATCTTCAATACTGACTACATTAAAGGGAAATTGTTCAATCATCAAAATAATTTTATTACCTTTACTCCTTCGTGTTTCATGCTTGTATCCAATTCTTCAATTTTCAGAGGCTAATGCTGTGTTTAGGGTAATTTACATCACAATTTTAGCTTTAGATTGTAACAGTTGGAAAGAAAAACACAAGACTATTTGTGGTATTGTTTTAATCTACCATAAAGCTTTAATATTTTGTGATCACTATAATTGTCAAAAGGCTGGAAAACATCCAAACCACTAGTTGATTAAAAAAATAATAATCATAAATAAAATAAATAGTTGATCACAAATGCAACACAATTATTTACAAATAATTTTTTAACCATTAAATTGTGATCTAATAATCAAATCCAGTCTCAAAACTGCAAAAACACAAAATCTTACCACATATTTTTGGTCCAGTGTCATGTGCAAATATTATAGTAGACTTAAAATAAGACAAAACTATCTTACAAGTAGCTTTCAGCAAGACATAGAAGCTGGTTTTAAGTAAATTATTCCTTAATATTGATTAAAAAAATACTATTGGCAAATTATTTCACTTATAACTTGACATTTTCCCCATGAGACAAGTGAAATAATCTCCTAGTGAAATTAGTAAATGTTTATCAATATTAAGGAATAAAATAAGCTTATGTATCTTGCTGGAAAGTTTCTTCTAAGTTAGTTAAGACATTTGGAACTAGAAACTAGATGACAAATGCTTGGGAAGGTTTTTTTTCTTTTCTTGCTGTGGATAATACTGGATAACTTTGGAGTAAATTAGAAGTTTGATGCAGAAATCTAAAAAAGTAGGGATCTTACTGCCACAAACTGGCAAGATTTTCTTTTCATCTAACTTTTAAAGGTATTTAATGTGAATAAATTACATTAAAATACATGAAAAGTATTCAATTACTTGTAATATGCCCAATGATCTCACCCAAACGTCTTTATACTTTTCAGAATTTAAAATAAAATGAAGCAGGTAAAAATAAATCCCCCCTTTCTTCTATTTAAACCATAGTGTTGAGAAATCACCAAAACTCACATGGGCGTGCTGCTTTGGCAGAGGATGGCGAGGTCCTGGTCCGTCTCTGTAGCAGCAACATCGCCGCATGCTGTGGTGCCGCCAGCTGGAGGAGGCGGCAGGCTGCCACAGAAACCTCCGTCTGATATCTTCAAACTATCAGCAGGTGTCTCTTCATGAGGAGGGTCGATGTGCAGGACAGTCTCTAGAGAAGCAGTAGACAAAGAGAGACAAGTGAAGGAAAGAATTTAGCATTTAATAAAAACTCTTGAGTTTGAAGAGCTGATGCATCTCTGACCTGTTGCAGCATCACTGGAGTACATGTTCTTATTGGAAATATCACAACTGTCTGTTTCAGCAGGAGATTCTGGATGCAAAGTTTTCAAACACAGGAATGTTAAATTAAAGAGTCAAACCCAGATCAAATCCAGAGGAATAAAACTCACTTCTCTCGATGTTTATCTCAGTTTCCTGCTTGTTGCTTTGCTGCTCTGTTTTCCTCTCTTCACCTTCTTCCATCTGAAGCTCAGGCTCGGCTTCTTTACTCTGTGTAGAAACACAAACAGATATGTGAAGATACAGATCACCTTCTCAGAAATTCAGAAAATAGAAAAAGTGACAGCATATATCACCTTCTGTCTCCATTGCGGTTGAATCGGGCTCTTTGTGGGAGAGGAGACTTCCTGGGCCTCAAAGCACATGACGGTCTGAGGATGAAGAGAAAAGAAAACACAATGAACAGATGATTACGTGGACATTCAGAGACATTCATGATCAATCGTCTTAAAGTTACTCAATGAACATTTAAAATAAAAGAAGGATGTAGTATTTACAGAGAGAGAAGCTTTCGTTTTCAATGTTGAAATAGCAGTAAGTTTGTATACAAAAAGTATATTTGCAGTACTGCTATTACAAACAAGCTGCAAAGCTGAAATGATGAAGATGAAATAAAATCTTAAACAAATCCCTTAAAGAGGCACAACTCTGGATGAATAAATAGCACCTTAGGTGACAAAGAGGCAAACTTATGCAATAAACATGAGCAAACCACTAATTCTCAAATTTCACACAAAGAAACATCTTCTCCTAAAACAGCATTACCGAGGGAGTTTTTTAAAGAGGTGGGGAAAATGTATGTTCTTTTTCTCTCTTTCTGTAAATTTTTCTTCTGTAAAAAATTGTATTTGAAGTTTTTCTCTTTTTTTTGATCATCTACTGTTTCTTATTGAATCAAAGAAATCTAGAGAGCACAAAGAAGTTGCTTGTTTTGTTAGACCTGCTGCTTGTTGCATCCTGTGCAGAAAAGGAGCCGATGGACCATGCAAAATGTGCAAAACATGGAGTAAAAATGGTTGTTAGAGTGAGTGAAATGTCACACTTTAGCTGCAGCCACCACATTTCTTTGAATGTGCTTTCAAAAACTTATGACTACATGCTTAACACTCGAAATCACGACAAGCAGCAGTTAAAGTCCCATACAGCAGGTCACAAGGTTACCTGATTAAAACACATGATATATTGGGGTGTATTGATAGCAAAGACAGACGCAAAGACGGGTTCCTGGGAGAGAAGAAACAGTAGAAGGCTAAAGATGTTTGGTTCAAACTATATTTTATGAGGATACAGGACTTTGATTAATTTTGGAAAGCTTTACCCAGCACTGAGGTGCCTCAAGAATAGGGCTTTCTGATTTCTCCTACAAAAGAAAAACAAAAGAGAGGAAAATCATGTAACAAATTATCATAAAAATAAAAGAAGAACAAAATCAAACACAATAAATATCAGATATACATGTAACATGGGTGTGTTGCTGCAGAGGAGATCTTTAGGTCATTAAAGGGGTAAAATTTAACTACCAAATAATTAAATGTTTGTTTGCATTCCACATTCCCACCAACTGTTATAAACCACATAACTGGTCTGAATATGTTTCCCAGTAACATGAGTCTGATCTCATACCAAATGCAGAGTGCTTGTGCTGAGAGATGCTATATCGAGTTTCAGTGTCACGGCCAAAGGTCCAATCAAACCGCAGGTCCAGTCTCAAAATCTAAAGCCAGCTGAACTAGTGAACCCACTAACCTCTAACACAGCAAGTGCAATATGCAAATGAAATGAAAGCAAAAAAATTGTAACATTCAGCTCTGGAAAAAATTAAGAGACCACTGACTGAACACTGCATGGTTATTCCACCAAATATTGTTCTCTGAACTCTTCCTGAGTTAAAACATTAGTATTGTTGTTTCTAAATGAATATGAACTTGTTTTCTTTGCATTGAGGTCTGAAAGCTCTGCATCTTTTCAGTATTTTGACCATTTCTGAAAATCAATACTAAATTTATCCTTGGAACTTTGGAGACATGTCAGCAGTTCATAGAATAAAAGAACAATGTTCATTTTACTCAAACTTAACCATAAAGATTAAAATCAGAGAAACTGATCATTTTAAGTGGTCTCTTAATTTTTTCCAGAGCTGTATGTTGTAAATTAAGCTTAAATGCTTTATATATGGTAATAATGAAATATACATAACACTAGATTTTTTTTTCTCGCATTTATTTTTGCATTACAGCCAAAAACAATAGTGTAATTTTTTCTGATTGTTTTTGTGAATGACCAACAAAAATGGGTTTGAAGTTGTAAACTGGAAGGCAATCAATAACTTTCAATTAAAGAAAAATAAAATCTGAAAAGTATACCAGGCAGGGAAGCTGCTCAGAGAAATAAAAATCTTTATAAAACACACCAAAGTTAGTGGTTGTAACAAGAGAGAGAGAAAATAATAATTTTTTAGGATGCTGTATTTATAAAGTGTCTCCATCTACATATTTTTTAAGAAACAAACATTTTATACTTTTCTATGTGGCCTGGTGCCTTCAGTAAATGTTTAGAAATGTAAATAACTAAAACTCTTTCATTTATTTGTGTTATTACTTATTAATTTTAATTGTTTACAAGGACATAAATGCATGTCTGTTCCTTACTTTTCCTCTCAGTGACTCTGCTGTTTCTTGGAGTTTTGGCGAACAAACTCTGACGGAAACCAAAGCTTTTTGTTTGGGTTTGTCTTCTTCCTCAAGCCTCCCCACACTCTGCTCTTCACCTTGTGTTCTGGACAAATCACACAGAATAAAAAACAAGTATGTGTTTTAAAAAGTTGTTCTTTATGTTCTCATATCAGAGCCATTAAAGAGTGAGAGCTCATGCTACATACCCAGCATCAGAGCCGTTTCCCACAGAGGAAATGATCTGTGAATCCAGATCAGATGAGAGTTGTGTCGGGGTCTCCCTCCTGTTTCGAGCTCTCTGTCTCCATGGAGCTACTTTGACTGATGCGTCTCTGTGTGGTTCCAGCCTCTCCGGTCTTTCTGACCTCCCAAACATCTCTGGATCTGTGCAGTCTTCACCATTCTGCTGGTTGAGCAGCGGCAGTTCCTGCCCATCGGTCCCGCTCCGCTTCGAGTCGTCAGGGCGGCTCTTCTTCAGGATTCCCTTCAAGCACGGCTCAGAGTTGTGATCTTGTAAGCCCTGTCGTGTTGATTCTGGTTCTGAAAGTTCGGATTTCGGTTGTGTGAGGTGCACCTCGCTGGGTTTCAGGTTAACAGACGAGGCCTGCTGTCTGTCGTACAGATTTGGGGACAAACTGAAGGCGGGAAGCTGAATGGGGCCTTTCTGAAGCTAAAGTGAAACGGGACAGAAAACGGATATAAATTCACACACACAGGTGTTTTCAGGTTACCACTCAATAGGTTGCCACTAAATATGAATTGCTATATACTGTTATACTTTCCAACGATTTTATGCATGTTATTATAATATATGCATATGTTGTTTGTTGTTGTGGTTTTCCTGGTTTTGTTTTTTCTTTTTCTGCATGTTTAGAGGGAGCCTTATTCTTTCCTTTTAAACATTTTGCATATTTTTCTCCCTTTGTTTTTTGTCTGTGTCTGTTACATTTGAAATAAGCCCCAAAGGTTTCATATGTATATGAAGCAAAAGCCGTAATGCTCTGCAGAGATCATTGAGGTTTTTCTGAGTTAAACTTCCAAATACAAAATTCAAATTCAAAACTATTTGATTGATCGCAAAGGGAAATAAAATGTTGTAACCCATAAATTCAGGATTAAAACTAAACTTTGACTAATTTTCTCCTCACCAGACTGACTTCGTCCACGGTGATAGGCTGGGTGCGGTACCGGGCCCCTTTCTGTTTTCGCCTCTCTGGTGGCCCGTCAGCGGGACCGGAGCCATTCTTTCCAGATACGGACAGCCTGTTGAAGAGGGCCAACTTCTCCCTCATGCTCATCCTGCAGCTCTCATCTCCGTCCTCCACTGACTCAGACTGTCCAGACTGGACCTCCGCTGCAGGAGGAGCACTGCATAACGAGACAAAATAAGCTACAACCATGCAGAACTGTGCCATCAGAATATTTATTCTTTTTTCATGACCTATAAAATACCAAGAACACATTGGTGAGCACACTGTGTTCCTCCACTGCCTTTATCGCATAGTGTTGCTTATTTTTAGTGAGTCCACCACACTCCATTCAGCAGCTGGTGATTCAACTGTAGAGCTAAAAAGATCTGCAGCTTAATTTTATCCAAGTAACCTTTGATTGCATCTGTAGTTTTTTCACATAGCAGTGGCACTGGAAAAATAAGGCATTTTACCTCTTAGAATGGAAAAATCTGACACACATTTTATGCATAATGCTCTATACTGCAAAAATACAACATTTCACCCAGTATTTTTGGGTGCTATTTTTGTGAAAACATCTTAAACACTTGAAATAAGGCAAAACTAACTCACAAGTAACTTTTCAGCAAGATATAGGAGCTTGTTTTAAGTTAATAATCCCTTAATATTGATTTTAAAATATACTAGCTCCACTGGCAGATTATTTCACTGATAACATGGGGAAAATGTCTTGTTAAAAGGGAAATAATTTGCCAAAGAAACCAGTACTTTTTCCATCAATATTAAGGAATTCTTGACTTAAAACAAGCTCCTATATCTTGCACATCTCTACCCACCTCATTGAAACCATTTCCTCACAGGTGATTGGCTGAGTGAGAAAGCGGAGGTCATTGTTACGCCGCATCCTCCGCTCATGTAAGCTGCTGGCTGAGCGAGGCTTCAACGGAGCTAAGGAATCGGAGGCAGCTGACTTTTCCAGTTCCTAAAGAAGCAAAAAATTACTTATCAACTCATCAAGGCATCAAATGAAACTTTCCGCAAAGGTGGATGTAAGGATTTAGCAGAAAGGCTATAAACTGTCATTTTCCTTCATTCTATGATATGTGATTTCAAACATGGAAAACGTTTTCTATAATCATTTAGAGGGGTATTAGTCAGAGGTCCAAGGCTAGTTTATACATTTAAATTACTGAGAGATGACTCAGAGCACTGCACTGTCCTGTATTGATGCAAGAAGGCAGGTGAAGTGACACTGTAACTAGAGGATAAAGCATATTGGCATCTTACTTTCAGCTTACTTCCAACAGGTCACAATGTAACTGGAGACCTGCAG
Source organism: Xiphophorus couchianus (assembly GCF_001444195.1). Classification (NCBI taxonomy): domain Eukaryota; kingdom Metazoa; phylum Chordata; class Actinopteri; order Cyprinodontiformes; family Poeciliidae; genus Xiphophorus; species Xiphophorus couchianus. The sequence goes on from NC_040243.1 coordinate 5,615,411, forward strand.
GTATCGGTTTCATCGCTGCCCGTCTCTGCAGCGCAGCAGACTAATTTTACCACAGCTGCTGGTTGTTAATGGCACTACAGTGTCTGGCACATTTTCACCTGAGTCATTGGGAATAAAACTGAAACGTTTCAGCTTCTGAGTGCAACAAGAACATGGTCCAGGTTTCCACCACACAACCTGGATGTTCTACATGTTCAGTGATACTTTAACCATGAGTCTCAAATTGTTCAGAACAAAAACTACATTTCTGCTGTATTTGACACATTTAAGTAGCTTCTTTGAGGAAATAAACAGGTTAAGATTTGCAATGAGTTTTCTTGTTTCAGAGCACAGGCTTACTTTAAACAGAGACATCTTGGCAGCCACACTCATTTTGGCTCTATCGTCTGTTTTCACATCCGCTGGAAGAAGAAATAAGAAAAGATATAAATGTTGCAAGGCAACACACTTAAATTATTACAAAATATTAACAAAGATGGAGTCACTAATGATTATTCTTCTTGAAATAAATGGAGTATAATTACTAACATTTTACCGCTTCATGGTTATTTATGTTTCATCTGAAAGTATTTCAACTTCAGTTTCTTCAGCATTAAAAATAACCCTTTTAATTTTTTTAAGAGATAAGTTCTCATTTCTCGAATGGTTGAAATATTTAATAAAATAGTGCTTTCAAATAACAATATTTCTTAAAAAAGAAATTGCCAACAACCCTGAACCTTTACAAACTTTAGATAAAACCTTATCTGTGTTTTAGATGATCTAGCAAAGAGTGGCAAGAACTGAAGTTTGCAGATGATCTCTATCCAATCAGATTGAACTTGAGATATTTTGTAAAGATTTTAGTTTCAAGATGTCAAATTTAGAAGAGACATGACCCAAAAAATGAAGGTGGTTGGGACTGAATAGAAATGTACGGCTAATTTATTTTTAGGTTTTTATTTCTTCAAAGCTTTAGCAAACAACTAATAATTTTCCTCTTACTTCTTTAAAAATAAATGTATATGTACATGTACATATATTTCTTAGAATAGTTTTGTCACAAAACATTATTTTCATACATGTTTAGACAAAATACAGTGAAAAATAGTCCTTTCTTTAAACTGTAAGTGCAATAAGAGGCACCTACTGTTTGTTTAGCATTGTACAAACCATTAAAACCACTTTGTGTTGACTTACAATCTTTTTCTGCTGAGGTCAAATAAGACGAGAGGTGACTTTGCATCAAGCCCACATAGTTCCTCACTCGTAAACCTATCATCTCTCACCATATTAAACAAAGTGAGCCTCCAAATATAACCTAGTTTATTTCCCTTGCAGTTATAAGAATTTATAGAGACAACTGGGAAAGATGGATGAACAAATACAAAACATATTTCCTGCAGAGCATGCAAAGAAAAATACTCTTGCTGTAACTAAACCTTCTTTGTACTAAAACAAATTTTTTACCTTTCTTGTCATTTTCATCTGCATCCAAGAGCCTAGAAGAGGAGACCATGGTGTTAAATATAAATATGAAGAGCTCAGATCCACTGATCCAGCTTTTAATGTACTGTGAATGTCCTTGTGCTTCTGTTTGCAGATTCGGAGAATCAAGATAATTCGAAAAATTTGCATTCTTCATAAAACACCGCCGTTGATCACAGAATGAAGGACAGACTCATGCAAACCACCCAAAGGTTTCTGTCTGAAGCCTCAGCTAAAGGGTTACTTTTTAAATTGAAATACCAAATAAAAATGTTTTCAGCTAAGAAAAACGTGTCAAAGTTTTCTTAAGAACAGTTACAGTTGAGTATTGGATGACATCTCAATAATAACAATTAATAGCTAAAATAAAGCCATTAACCATATTATTAAAACACAAATTATAAGACAGCAACCTCCCCATTTGTTAGCACCCATCTGAAAAAGCTATTAAAAGCAATTAAATAAATTAAAACTGAATTTAATTTCAGTACATTTGAATATATCGTCTGACAAAACATCCAAATTAAGAAATAGTTGCTGATTAACGTTTCTGTTCCTAATTTGTTTTCACTTCTTGTTCCCCTAGTATATAAACACTGAGGTTCTTTCTCTTAGCAACTCTTCAAAATGGGAAAGACAACATGTACAGCTGGCTGCAAATAAATAATTTCTCACCTGAAATCACACATTTTTACAGTCCGAGTATTAATTAATAAAAAGAAAAAAATCTCCAAAGCTAACACAGCAGGAGAGCAGCAGAGCAACAAAGTGCAGCTCTTTGGCTTAGCCACGTCTCCATAGCAACCATTCTGTCGATAACAACTGGCAGTTTAAGAGGCATGTTGGGAAAACGCCTTTTCCGTCTTACCAGCTTGATATCTGCTGGTAGAGCTTTAACTTAGGGCTGGGAAACAAATCAATAGCAATACATACTGCAATAAATAATCAATAGACTATACTTAAAATAGAATTTTCAATAATTTCACTGAACTTTAATGTAGAACCGCACAGCATTCTGGGAGATGTAGGCAAAGGAAAGGCTTTGACTGCTTAACCTCTCACAAGTAGCAAAGCAAGTTTGGTGGCCTCAAGAAACTCGCTCGCTCTTTGGTTACCTAGCAACAACCTGTTGAGTAACTTACAAAGCAGCAGTTTCATGTTAACTGAATAAAACACGACGGTGAGGTGAGAAGGGAGAAAATGAGAAGAACAGTTTGATACAACAGGAAAGGTCATGTCACCAGTTTGGCAATATTTCAGATATTTAAAAGAAGAAACCGATCAATAATTATCATTATTGACTGATATGAAACCCTTATACTGTGATATGTTTTTCAGGCATATTGTCCAGACCTAATGTAACTGGAACCATGATCTGAAACAAAACACTCCAGAAAACCAATGAATGGCAATATGCAATATGCCAACACAGAGGATAAGTACTGCAACATCACTATAGTGCATGCATTTTAAAAAATACAAGAACATTTTGACTGGAAAAAGATGAAAGCTTAAGGATCCCCATTTTGCTTCAACTTTATAAAATGTTAAAGAGAAATTTTGAGTACTAACAGGATTTCCATTTTTCCCACTTGCATGATTGAACTCAAATTAAATTCTAAAATATTAAGTATGAAATCGAACTATCTGAAAAGATTCATTTATCTAAAGGTTTACTTCACCAGAGTTGCTACTAAATATGAGAAACAGCTCCTACCCGGTGCTCTCCTCCATCTCGTTGGCTGTGATTGGCTGTGTCCTGAAGCGCTCGCTGGTTTTGCGACCTCCTCCTGACCCTTGAAGGTAGCGCCTGTTCCGCCGCCGGCCTCCCTCAGAACCAGCCGCCAGGTCCAGAGAGGATGTGGTTTGGCCAGGATCGGGACCACTGGTTTCCATAAACACAAAGAAAAACAGAAAAAGAAAAGGAAGGATGGCGGTAAACACTCGTACGAAGGTCACACGGTTTGGATCACGCACTTGAAAGCAACCCTACAGTTTCTCCTGGCCTGCTCTGCCCTCTGTCTGCTGGAGGAGGGAACTCCTCAACTGGCCCACCAACACCCGAGTGTGGAGCTGCGGGGCATCGGGTCCTGGATGGACAAGGAGCCCGTCCTCACTTGGGACGTTGATAGAATCTTGGCAATTCTGGCTAAAGTGAGTGAAAATGCAGCAAATGTAAAGAAAATTCACAGTTGCGGTTTTCCATCAAGGGTTGAAGTGTTGCAGAGAAAGATGCAACTTCAAGCATAAACAAGGACCCTCTGAAATCACATGAGGAGTCAAGACAGTACAGGGGCAGCAAGAGAAAAATCTGAGTTGTTATAAAACCCCTGTTGATTTGGAGCGGTCAGTTTTAATTAGCAACAAAAGCAACTGTGGAAGTCAGCAAAGAAGAGTGAGCGGTTTGAATGACTGAGAAATACCGAAGGGCTGCTGGGATTTACATTCATAATGTAACTTCAACCTGTTGTACATTTGGAGGCCTTAATAAATGCAGAAAAAAGGCAACGCCGATTTATTTATCGGCCTGTAGGTTTATTGGTGCCTATTTCCTTAAATTTGGGAGATCGGTGAACCGTCGATACTAACATGTGAAACCGATCTTTTCCACCCATATTATCTACCTCAGCAAAGGGCAACCACTGTCCTTTTCTGTTCTCCTGTGAGAGAGGTTTGACTGGCAGACCGGCCCACCAGGTCATGTCTGCACATTTGCATTTAAAGATAGTCACTCACTGTTGCCAATTCAACAACTTTCTTGCTATATTTAGCAACATTTCAGACAAAAAAATTGGCTTTGGCAACTCAACGTTTAAATTCGCATGTGAAATTGGCTGCAAACAGATGCGCAATTATTCAACCGTATACCTTAGAAAAGCAGAAGTGGAGCCTCCTGCACATCCAAGAATGCAGCAAGTGGTTTCTGGATGGCAAGTCAACAACAAAACACTTGTCTTTTCCAGCAGCCATTGTATCGCATATGCAGTGGTAAAGCCATCTGACCAAAAGTGCTGGAGCTCGACGTGGGTTGCTAGGTAACGGGCTGAGCTTCCGGTTACTTGCTAAGTGAGGGGCAGTTCCTGCTGATTTGTGATGTTACATTTTGGAGGTTTTTGAAACAACTAATTCTCCAGACGACAAAAAATCTAAACTTACAGCCAAAAACTGGCTGGATGGTTTTTTTTAAGTGCTTACACTCGCAGTAGAAACCCAAATGGAAATACAAAACTGTGTAGAATGTGAGTTTTGCATAATACATTCCCTTTTAGACAAAAATATACCTATGACAATTTCAATAATGTAACAAATCTTAATTTCCATGACAAATCCTATTATAGCTATGGTTAATAATTACAGTGCACCTTGTATGACCAGGGCTTTCTAGCCCAACTAGATGACAAGATCTTCAGAGCATAAAGAAAATTTGTGAACCACCTGGATGACAAAAATTGGACCGAGAAGAAACGTGGAATAAAAACATTGGGACAAACCCTATCTCTTAAGCAAGTGTTCATAGTAAAACTGTTTATATGAATAAGAACCATTAATTTTAGAAATAATCATCGGTCTTCCACCTCACCTTCTCAAGTAGTTTGGCTCTCCAGGAGTGTCGGCCTTGACTCCATTTGTAATATCTCGCGTTTTGCCGTTCACTCTTTCACCGAGGCTGTCTGAGTTTAACTCCCCGCCACGTGCTGAGGTCGCTGGGTTGTTCAGCTCCTTTCCATCCCGCCTCACCCACTTGGAGGGGAGCTCCTCTAAGTCTCCGTAGCGTTCGGCCAGCTCTCGCCTCCTCTCGGCCTTGTAGCGGGCAATCCGCTCTGCTCTGGGCTCCAGAACCAGCTTCTCTGATGCATCCATGTCCCTCTGATTGATTCTGGTGTTTATCTGTTTATCAACTAACTGCAGAGCATGGGGGAAGGAAAAGTATACGGGAAATTTGTCCTCTCAGCTTGAGCTTGAATTTTTGCAGCATTCAGATTCCATCCGACCTGAGGACGTTTTTTGCTTTGCTCATCGGTTATCGGGTGTTGGAGACCATCAGTGCCTTTGGAAGTGAGATGTTTCGCCTGAAAGATAAAAAATAAAAGTGGCATAATAAAAGGGCAAGAAACATACTGGATTTTATTAAGGGGTGTCAGAGTAAAGTTGAATGAATACAAATGCAACCTTTCAAAGTTTTACTTTCCCAAACGTTTCAGCTTTCTCCATATTGTCTTGTTTTGAATATTTTAAAGCCAAATGATTGAAGCCATTTTAAATACATTTCACTTACAATAATTTAGAACAAATGCAAATAGAAAATAAATAAAAATTTCATTACAAAATTCCCTCCATTCTGACATTTATTGGCTCAGTGTACGTTCAACTGAAGAACAGTTCTACAACAAATCTATAGTAGTAGTTAGTGCACAGAAAATGTGAAGAACAACAGTATGAGTTTGTTTTTGAACAGTCCTACTCTTCAACAGGCAAATAAAAGTTTGTGTGCAAAATTATTAGATGGCAACATATAAGAGTTGCAGTTTTTGCATAATATCCTTGATCTAGTTCCACCTCTTTTCCTCCTTCTGTCCTCCATGTAAGATGATCGGCACCAGCCTGCCGAGTCAAAAATCTCCTCTTGCACTGAAATTCAACACCTCAGCTCCACTCAGGGTGCGAGTCTCTGCAAAGTTTGCTGATCTTTTCTGCAAAACTATTAGTAACTTAAGCAACCTGCATCACCACTAAACAGGGGATGTTATGTAAAATAAATAAATGCTTTGTCTGATTAAATATACTTTCAAATGTGTTTAAGCACACATGCAACATCCTGTATGAAATAATATGTTCCCAAGCAACATGGACACAAACAACCAAGGAAAGTCCCTTTAGTCTACAAGGAAAACTTGAACCTGAAATCTATTTTTAAATATCATTGCTGTTATATATTTAAAACTATAATTTTGAATCATGATAAAGTGTGATAAAACTTAGGGAAAAACATTTCAAAATCCCCAAAAAGTGTGGAGATCTATTGATCATTACCAGTTGGGATAGCAGGAAAGTCTTTCGTAACGTAAACAAATGAGATGTGGATCAAGACTTTTGCACAGCACTGTATGCAGAAAAATAAATGTGTGTTTCCACGTGTGGGTGTGTGTGGTTGTGTGTGTCTGTGTGCTTTACTAAACTGTAGATGTCAGCATTCCTACAGCAAGAAGCACAATGGAGGAAGAACAAAGAGGTAGGATTCACAGACGCTGTGCACCAGATGAATCTGCTGTGAGGCTGAATGGATGTTCTGGCAGCAGAAGTCCCACTCTAAAAGATATTAAGTTTATCGACTGAACCTCTACCCACAGGCTGGTAGATTGAAGCACAGCAAAAAGCAAAAGAATACAGATTACCCGGTAACTAAACAACGGTTCTGCAACAGCTGGTCAGACCTGACCCATCTGAACAAAAAAATGTGATCTCCTACTTCAAAGGAGCCCCAACGTTACAATCTAAAGCTTTAATCTTTCCCAGCAAGAAAAGCCTTTAAGCTTTAATATACTTTGAAGATGACTTTATGACCAAAGTGGAAATGAGAGAATGGACTTCTACTAAATTCAGAAAAAAAAATAAAGTAAACTGGCAGGCATTTGAAGGTGTTAAAAATCAGCTGAAATAAGGAAGCTTACTACTACTATGGCTTTCTACATAAGAATACACAAGTGCTGTTATCTCCAGCACTTGTGAATAACAAAGCATGTGGAAGTAATTTGTGCATCCTGATAATATTTGCGTATTTGGAACAATACATAGGAAGACGAGCCGCCCTGTTTTGGACTAATTGCAGTTCGATTAAATGTTTTTCTGAAGCACTGGACCGCATCATGAGGCAATGTTGCAAGTGACACAAGACAATCTTAAAATTAAAAATGTTAAGGATATCTAATGTAAACATCTCTTCATAATAAGTACCGTAGTTGTCTTCCCATAACTGTAACTCCACTCACTCCAGTCGGTTGTACATAGAGACTCCCAGAAGTCTAATTTTTTCCACCTGAGTAATGACTGTCCCATTTATAGATAGATCTAGTTTTGGTTTTAATTTTCAATTTGATCCAAATATATGCTTTTAGTTTTAGATATGCTGAAAATTAAGTTCTTTGTACGTAATTGCAAATATTCTATGCAAATGTCTGGTTCCAACTGTACGTGCATCGACAACAATAAACTGTTTTCTATCTGAAAGTAAAAACAGAATAAGCTTGTTAAGATATCAAAATGGCTCCATGATACTGGGAACATAAGCTTAGCAGTGGATGCAGAGATCCTGCTCAAGTGATCATGTCAACACATGCACACGTAAAAATGTCCTTAAAACAAGAGTTCAATCTTTTTAAAGATCAATTTTTTTCCCCCTTAAATCGTTATTATGTATGCTCTTTGGTCGTCTTTGGATAAACACAAGAAAGAATTGAGATTGCAGAGAGCAATAGTCATGTGAGCTGCAGAGAGGAGAATGCAACCGAGGTTCAACAGGGATCACAAGCTTCTAATCCTGGAGCACTTTCAACACAAGCTGGAAATACACCCAGCAGCAGAGAATGAGTGCAGACAGACTCAGATCTGAACATTGGCAGTAGGAAAATATTCAACTAATTATCAAAAGTTTTTTAAAAAAAACTCTGTCCTTTATTACAAAACTGTTAGAATAATTCAATATGGACATTTTAAATTAACCTAAAATCATTTGAAGTGGGAGGGGAATCAAAAGGTTTCTGCAGCAGACCAGATTAAAAGGCTGGCCAGGAATAAGCCTTTGACCAATTACACCTACCCTGCTGGGTTACCTGCAGCAAAGCTCCCAATGATTTCTGTAACTCAAGGACAAATTCCTGCAAACCACAAAGACAGCCTTGCATTACACTATCCATAGGTAAGATTAACACTTAACAGATAGGCCCTTTACTGTTCTGTTATAAACACTGGCAGCAGGCCTGACAGGAAGCGCTGTCTCTCCACCTTATTATCCATCTGCTTCCACTCAAAGTGCATCAATGGTTTTGCATTATGCATGATGTTAAAAAACTTCCTGCATCAAGTAGAGACAAACATTTAGTTTGAAGTCTCTAACATGGTGAGATTATTTACAATATCTTCCTAATTATTGCGTATACTAGCTTAGAGTAATATAGGAATACTACAACACTTGTGAAATATTCAATTAATCCTTACAAATTTGGAGAAAACAGGAGTGAAATATGCAATTTGTACTAATATTTTTTGGAAAACTCTTCCCCTTAATTGGTGCGTAAACTTGATATTTGTGTTATAGGCTATTAAACATCAACTTCGTGCTGTTTGCTACTCAAGACAAAAATGATGAACACTTCCGCAGGTCAAACCAACATGTGGGTCATTTCTCTCGACTGTCTTGAGGGTAAAATTACGAAGTTCATTCCGAACTGCTTATTGGTTCTGGACTCTTAATGCGTCCTCAAAAAAAAATTAGATATAAACTTTACTACGTGCTTATTGAAAAGAAGCGTGTACTTACATTGAACGGGCGCCGTAAGCCTTGTTCCAGCTGGCCGGCGGTCCCTCCCCACTGATCCTTCCCCGCGGTGAGTCGCTCCAAATGCAGGCACAGTCGCAGCCGGGGGTGGCTCTCCGTATTAAGGGGAGAAGGTATAAATAGACGGCCGAACCCTGGGACGCCCCTATCGTGACCGGACGTCAATGTTGCGGGCTCTCCCTACGAACAGTTCTGATATTTACATAAACTCTTAAAGCTACCATTCAAAGTTTCCCTCCGTATCATTAAAAGTCGCTTTAAATATATTTTCTTATCTATATAATGACATGTCGGGGTCCGTTTGTGTGAACTTATTTTGCATTATTTTGCTACGATAAAATCTACTCACTCCAAAACGAGCTTCAATGCAGTGACGTCATAGGAGGTATAATGAAACTGATAACATTTTCCTTGTATTTATACACTTAAATCACAACTTGTGTTTTTACTTGTGTACTTTACAGATGCAACTTGTATGTGACAACATAGGAACGCAGCAGACCAATTGGCTTGGATTAAATAATTATTTTGAGCCAAATTGTTGTAAAAACAATGAGTTCCAATAAGAAAATATTTTGATTGCTTTGTTAGCAGATATATACGGTAAAATCATACCAGTTACCCTCACATGAATGCATTTCCCCATCATCCCTGTAAAAAACAGAAAGATGTAAGAAAACAAAGGAAGTTAAATAAAGCAGCATAGACAAATGCAGCCACTTTGCCAGTAAATCAAGAAAGGAGGTGAACATGACCATCAATCAAATTTAAAAAGGAATAAAAACTGATCCATACCATTTAAAGTCCTTTAAGATGATTGTGGTCTTCTTCACTCTTTGCAGGATCCATCATTGCAGTAATAGATTCTTCTCTGTATAATAAGTATGCTACTTAGAAGCATCTTTTATTTTTGATTCTTTTTCTCTCTATCTACTCACTTTTCTTATTTTTCTAAGGCATGTACTTCACATTATGGTATCTTGATCAATCACAACTTTAGACAAAACTTGAACAGACCCATTAAAAGTGCATCTATCAAAAAATTTTTGGTGTTTATTGAGAGTATTTCTATAAAAGTTAGCTAATCATGTCATTTATTTGTCCTTTTCCTTTCGTGCTTTCCTTTACCGAACATGTCAAATTTTGGTTGTGCTTGATTTTATGTTACTTCTTCACAGTTAGTTAATAAACAAATACATTAAAGAAATTATTTTTATTAAACTAATCTAAAAGCAAAAAACTGCAGAGTTGCAAAAATTTTACAAAATGAGATTTTTGTAAAATTTCATTTTCACAGAATAAATTTCTTTATTTTGTGGCATAAAGAAATGCCACAAAATAAAGAAAAAAATAGAAAAATGACAAAAACAAATTTTTTTTTAAATGTAAAAGAAAGTTGAAAAATATTAATAAGTGTAGTTTACATGCAATAACATTAATTTTGAGCAGTTTAAAAATATGTATTTATATATTTTTCATGTTCCTAATTTTATTTGCCTAATTTATTTTTTGTTTATTGCAGTTGTTGATACTGATCTGTTTCTTTTGCTATCTCATTGGTCGATTATTAATGCATGAAAAAAAAAATTTGGTGTGAAAAAATTGTGAAATAAGAGTCGGGGGCCAAGTTGAAGCAAATCATCTTGTTGTAAACAAACCAAAAATGCTACAAGAGCGCCCTCTTCTGTCTTTAAATGAAATTACATCTTGATAAAAAAAAAAAAGAGCAGGTAACAGAAAATAAATTGTGTTGCTTCTAAAATAACAGGCAGAACAATTATTTATAGAAATGTTCCACAAATGAACAACATAACTTAAAAAGAGGGAAAAAATCTACTTTTCACAATATGTTAATACAAACGTAAAAACAGGTGCAATCTGCATTCATTACACCATATATGTCTTCTCAAAAATAAAATGAATCACATCTATAAAGTGCTGCATTGCAAAAAAAAAATCTCCAGTAAAGAGATACTCATAAACTTAAAGGTGCAAACAAAAAAAATCTCCAGTAAAGAGATATTTGTAAACTTAAAGGTGCAAACAAAAAAAATCTCCAGTAAAGAGATGCTCGTAAACTTAAAGGTGTTCATATTGTTTCTTTAGCAGCATACAACCAAACAGACTCCATATGTCAAACGTTAACACTTAACACAGAAACTCGACATTTAATCAGAACACGGCACAACCTAACTGAAAAACTTCTGTTCCTTTCGTTTACACGAACATCTACAAGGTTTAGAAAAAAGGGTACCGAGTTTGAGAAAAGTATCAAAAAATAAGTCTCGCTTTCCTAAACGTTTTGTGACATAAGTTCCACAGTCTGTGAGTCAAGCAGATTTGTTCAGGCAGTTCCCCGCCTCCAATGCAACCAGAGTTTCTCATGATGCTGCCAATCACAAATTTCAAAGCTTTAAGCGAACAGGACGGTGGATTTTATGACACAATGCTGATTTCTCCGTTGGCTATTCCCGATCACAGAATCGCAGCAGCTTTGGCTCGTCGTTCGGCGGGAATCTTCCGTGCTTCACAAAGAAAGGATGAGTCAGGGCCTTGGCGGCGGAGATGCGACGATTCGGATTGAACAACAGACAGTGCTGCAGGTGAGAAGATTTCACACCGTTTCAATGCTTTGAACATGATTGCTGAACAAAGGTCATAGGTTGGTCTCCATTAATCGTGACTTTCTTCCTTTGAGTCTCTATACACCACAAATCTGGAACAAACTTCCAGGAAACTGCAAAACAGCCAAAACTCTGAGCGCCTTTAAATCTAGTCTAAAAACCCACCTGTTCAGAGTTGCTTTTGAAACAACTGAAAAATTTAACAATGGCACTTTACTAAATGCCATGTTTCAATTGTTGACTGTGTGTTTTATGTCATGGAGAAACAACTTTTAGTTTTATACTCCACTAATCTTGTTTAAATCAAGGGTGAAAACTTGCCTGTTTAGAGCTACTTTTGATTAAAATCAACTAGAACATTTTATAGTGCAGTTTTTCCTTTTGCTGTGCTTGTGTTGTTGTTTAATCATGTAAAGCACTTTGACCTGCCTTGTTGCTGAAAATGTGCTATGTAAATAAACTTATTTTTCTTCTTCTTCTTTTTCCTTATGTGAAAGTTTTTCCTCAATATTTAGTACCTTATGACCGCAAACACCTTTGTCTCAAACGTAATCAATTTCTGAAATCCTCCAGAAAGTTTAGAAAAAGAAAACAAACAACAACAAAAAACAAGATAGCACTTTAGTTTGAGTTTTTTCAACTTTCTATACAAGTTTTTATTATTATTGTATATCACATTTCACCAACAAGTCAGTTCAAAGTGCTTTACATCATAAAAACCCCAAAATAAAAAGCAATGAAAACATCATACAGTCACCAACTGAGAAAACATTACATTTTGACAAGTAACTGGTCAACTTTATCTGACCAGTCAAAAGTCCCACTACAGTTTTTCAAACTCCACATGTTTATATTTGTAATGGTAGGACTTTTTTTTCTTTCTTTCTTATGAACAGACTAACTGTCTGGTTGATTTGGTCATAGTTTTCTTTTTTTTTTATTGTTATCACTTTCAGTTTATTGGCGGCGTTCATCACATTTTTATTGAAAATCACATCACAGACCTTCCACCACACTCAGCAGGGAAGTGCTTCCTTGTGTGCTTATTTTTCGTTCTTTAAAATATTTGCTGAAGAGAAGTTCAACCTTGGTCTCATCTGAGCAAAGCTCAACCATCTGGTTAGATTCACGACATGTTTATATTTGTGATGGTAGATTTTAGATTTTTAGTGCATTGTCTTCTTCATCCTTTCATGCATGAATTATGAACCTTTATGTCATGATTTTTTTCCAAAGTGTTTTTGATTTTTTTTTAAGGTATAAAAAAGGTGGGGAAAAAATGTGTGTAATAAAAAAAAAATTCTAGGATTTTTTTCTGGTGATCAGTTGTAATTTTCTCCAAATACAAAGTTGTTATTTGGAAAATACATAAGTAGTATTAGCCTTTAGGGGATAACTTATCTTTTTAACCTGCAAGAGTAGAAGGAGGAATTGGACATTTCTGAATTGCTTTTCCGTCTGTCTGCCATATTGGATTTAACAAATAATTATTGCACTTGCAGAGGATGGCCAGTAGTTGGCAGTGTATTGTATGATGCACTAGTGTCCACTTCAGTCGTCTGTGTGTAACATAATCTTTTGTAACATAAAAATCCACAAGTTTTTTAAATAGCTGTCCACTTAACTAGCGTTAAATGGATTATGAATTAAATATGATATGATTTATGATATATAAATATGAATTATTATTCACCGGAGATAGTATTTTAGTTGTGATTGATTCATCCATCCATTTTCTAACACCCTTGTCCCTTAGAGGGGTCCAGAGCCTATCTCCAGCTAACGTTCCGGGCGACAGGCGGGGTACACCCTGGACAGGTCGCCTGCTGTTTCTGTCTAGGGCAACATATGACAAACAACGATGCACGCACACACTCACACCTAAGGAACATTGAGAGAGACCAATTAACTAACCTAACAGTCATGTTTTTGGACTGTGGGAGGAAGCCGGATGCTCTGGGAGAACATGAAAACTCCATGCAGAAAGACCCAGGGCCGGGAATCGAACCCAGGACCTTCTTGCTGCAAGGCAACAGCTCTACCAACTGCGCCACTGTGCAGCCCGTGATTGATTCATGTCTCTTGATTTATTCTGCATAGAATATGAAGGAAAATGTTCCTAATAGCAGCCGCTGTTCTTCCTTTTAGCACCGTTTGACTCGGTTTATGTGGCTGGGAGAGAAAATCGGCACATTTCCGGGTTAAACAGGGAAGTAGAAGCATGGATGTGCTTACAGAGAGCAGGTCGTTCTCATCTTGGTCCAGGTTGGGCAGCAGGTTGGTGCAGGAGCCCCTTGGCCCCAGGCTCTCAGAGTACAAGATAGGGCTTTCCTGAGGCCAGTCGTCCTCACTGGGCAAACCGATCACCCTGTCAAACAGAGGACAGATCAATAACTCAGTGTTGCCAGGAAGACAACCATAATTTTTTCTCTATTAATTTATTTATTTCAATAAATAAAAATGTGTTCTCAATTTCAGTTTTTGTTATTCGTCACGATGACAATTTATTCTGGTCGATAAATTGTCCCAGTGAGATAAACTATAAATATCGTTGTTTTCAGTTCATTTTCTGGTGATATAAACACAATTGCAAAATAATATAAATTTGTCCTCTGAAAGATACAATGAACTGTAATTCTGTAAAGAACACTGGAACTAGAATAAATATCCAAAACAACCAAAAACAATAAATAAAACACAAATAAAAACAACACAACCGAAACAATACGTAAAATGGATTAAGAAGTTTTTGTAAACAAAATTGCCCTTTAAAAAATATGAATCATCAGAATGGAAATTATCAAGCTCATTTTAAAATTATTATGCCTTTTATACTCACTCAAAGATTTTTTGCAGCTGCTGCACCTCTGTGTAGCCCTTAAACAACGGCCTGCAGAATAAAAGGGCTTTATTCTGTGATTTACTTGCATTTGTGTGAAATATTGCAACCTTAAATATAAGATGAAACTCCAGAGTCGGATGTTTGTGTTTCTTTTTACTCACCTCAAGAGGAAAAGCTCAGCAAAGATGCAGCCAGCGCTCCATATGTCCACTGAGGACATGTAAACAGAGTTCAGCAGCACCTCTGGAGCTCGATACCACAAGGTCACGACCTGAGCAGAAGTGGGAAAAGAATACGAAACAGAAACATACTTGAACGGAGGCGGAGAAAAATATGAAAAACAACATTTCACACCTCAGGCAAGAAAACAGACTGCTGCAGTGGAGAAAATCAGTAAAACATCTGACTTAAATAACACTTACACCAGGTGTAAGAGCGATATTATAGGTGTGAATTCGTGCGAGTCCGAAGTCTGCGATCTTGATCTCTCTTCGGCTGCTGACCAGGATGTTCTCCGGCTTTAAGTCTCGATGCAGGACGAGGTTTATGTGCAGGAAGTCCAGTCCTTGCAGCAGCTGCTGCATCACATCCTGGGACCAACACGGCAGCAGTTGAACAAGCTGCAGCGCTGAAGTGAAATCAGATTAGGCGGCCTCACCTTTATCAAGTCACGGCCCAAACCACAAGCAGGAGCCTTCGACAGAAAAGTGGACAGGTCCTGATCGATGTATTCCAGCACCAGAGTGAGGTCCAGGGCTGAGCCAATAGAAACAGCAGATGCATCTAAGAGCCTGCAGAACATAAAAGTTTGACAAGTCATAGGAGGTCAGAAAGTACAGAAAAATATAAAATAGAAATAAAAATGAGTGTCTATGAAACAGGTTTGTGAAAATATCCCTCTAAAACCTTCTGCTCATTTTTTTAAATGATTAGGCTTAATGCAAAACAAGAGACAAATCATAAATCTTATATTTAGTATCTGCTGTCTGTGACATTCTTCTACATTACTCACCAAAAGTTGGGAATATTCGGCTTTCAGGTGAAAGCTATAACATTTACAGGTGAACTTAATGTGATATTCTCTAACCCTTAATTTGGTTCTACTTTTCTATAGGCTAGGTGTTCAAGATGGCTGAAACTCTTTTTGTGAGAAAAACTGTAAAATAAGTAACCTTGTTTTTATGCAGCACACAAATTAAAAACTCAAGAATCACATTTCAACTATGGACTAATAATGCATAATCTTAGGGAATACGCTAAGGAGGTCCAAGGTGCGTCTGTTGTTTTGTATTCTGGTAAATGATGCGTTACTACTGCACTAATAAATTCAATAATGTTTTTGCGTTTCGAATTTCTTTAAATGTGGTAATAAACCTATTTTAGTACTGTTTTTAATCCCCTACAGGGAGAATAGAGATGGCATCATAAGTATTAGAATATTCAGCAAAAGCTTAAAAGATGAACCACAGCAAAACAATATTTACTTTAACCATAAAAGGTGAAAATAATTTTAGTTTATGCACAAACCTACTTGACAATGTTTGGATGGTTGAAGTAGCCCACTTTGCGCAGCAGCGCCACCTCTCGGATCATGAAGGGAGGGATTCCGGCCTCCTCAGACTCCCAGCGAAAATTGAGCTTCTTCACCGCCAGGAGGCGCTGTTTCTCCCCAACCTCTCTGGCTTTGTAAACTTTCCCGAAGGAGCCTTCACCGACCTCCGCTAAAAGCTCATAATGCAGAGATTCAGGGCAAAAGTCCATTTTCCCCCTAAATTCAGCGAGTTTAATCTGAAATATAGAGAAATAAGTTAAGTTTGGAGCAACAACAAATGAATATGTCGCGTTTTCTTGCTTTAGCTGCACTCGGAATAAGCTAGCCAGCGTGGCTATTAAAATATATATTTTTTTAAAGAAACGCGACGGGATTAAATTATCCACAACAAAACCACATTTCATATAGTTGCTATATCGCAGCATCAAAATATTGAATCTTCTATTATTTCGACAAATTATTATTTTACCTTAGCTCGTCTCCTCGTAGCAAATTCACCATCGCCCGCCAGCGGTGGAAAAATGTATTTGCATAACTCTGACCAGCATAAAAGATTATGAGAAAAAATAAATCACACCCCTTTTAATCGCCAGCTAATCAGAAAGCTTAAAGTCCCCATTTTGAGACGTCCAGTCGTGGTACACGTGTCCCTGTTCCTGCTGATGCCTTCAGCTGCAGCCAAAAAATAAAACATGGAGTCTGTGTGTAAATACATAAAAGACTAACATAAATATAATGAGGATGGAGTGTTTTGAGGGAAAGAAAATGCAAGAAAACTTGTTAGGCACGTGTTATAACATGTTTATTATTTGCAGCCTATTACACAAAACAAACAAATGAAATTGTTAAAAACGAGCACTATTCGAAACACACAATACATAAATTTAAGACAAAAACATTATTTTTAGTGCGGAAAACACCCTGCCTCATGCATCAGGCCCGTGTTACATTACTCACTATTAAAGCCAGTATATCATGAATTAGTGCAAAATGAACATGCTAATGCAGAGACAGCATATTATGACTTTTTAATAAGAGCTTTAGCTCATCCCTTCTTAGTGTTATTGAGCTGTGATGTTGCCAAATGCAATTTAATTTCAGTAAACAGAACCAGCTACTCGTCTTTTAACTTTTTGTCTATATATTTGGTTTTCATTGCCAACAGGAAGGAATCCAGATGGAGGTTGCGGTTGAGAATGACCGAGCCGCAGGTTAGCGCACCGGCAATAGCACCAGCGAAACCGCACAAAAACACATCCTGGCCTGTAAACAGAACATGTAAAAACCATCAGGGGTGATACATTTGAGATTAGGACACACCAATCTTTATTCTCTGGTTGGTATATAGAAGCACAGAAGGACACACCTGTCAGGTAGAGGTTCTTCAGAGGAGTCTGAGGTCTTATTGTAGCGTTGAGTTCAGGGTTGAACCGAGCGATGCCGTGGTCCACTCCGTAGAACTCACCTTTTGGGGCGCCAATGTAGTGTGTGTTTGTGATGGGGGTTCCAGCGTCAATATACTCAATCTGCACAAACGCAACACATTTCTGGGTAACAAGGATTACCTAGCTAAGAGGTGTGGCACATTATTAGGTAGCCTTTTATTTATTTACACACCAATATCTTCACAAGCTGGGTCAAACTGAATTTAAATTTGTTCAGTCCAATTTGGAGTATAACAGCCAATGTAAAACAAGTACTAAAGAAATGGAAAATGACTACTTTGGTTAAACATGTAAAACCTGCAACAAACCTTTCAAATGGTTCAGAAAATGCAATTAGGAATTCTAAATATAATGTAAAGTAAATAATAAAGAAGAGAGCACAGATCATAAAATTATATTGAATAGAACTGCTCTTATAGATCAATTCTAGGTCGGTATTATAACCAATACCGACCTAGAATTTACTTCAACATCTGGACTGATACAGATATCAGATCTGTCTATCTATGGTTCTAACCAGAGAAAGACAAAAAATGTAAATGTGAGAAGTTCCAGCAGCTAAGGAGGAAATAGCGGGAGAAGAATCAGAATCCTTTACCTTGTCCCTGGTGATTTTAGGAAAAACGTCCATCACCACATCCAGAGCGGAGTCAATGAACGCTTGTTTCAGCTCTTTGTAGTCAGACCCTCTGTTCGTCACTTTACCGTCCTTCCACTCCTCAAACCACGAATATTTGACAAAACTAACCAGACTTAAAGTAGACTTTCCTAAAAAAAAAAAAAGAGAGAGAGACTCTAATTAAGAAAACATTTTAAGGTGAGGGTATATCCCCATCATCCATCAGTACCTGGTGATCTCTCCTCCCACGATGGATCTTTGGCAGATGGCGAAGCAACAAACAGCAGAGGTATTTTCTTAGAAGCCTGTTCTCTTCCGTCATTTAAATATCTCTCCATCCTTTAATAAACAGACAGAAATCTGGTGAATTTACACAAAGAACAGCCATGAACAACTAGCACTTCCTGTGTAACAGGAAAGAGTAAAAGACAACTGGGATTAAACAGTAAAAAAAAAAAAAACACAGGAACTTAAAACAGGCATACAGTTCATCAAAATTGTTCTCAGTGAAGATCCAGTAGTTGTTTGCTTTCAGGCCCAGCTCCTCCTTGGTTCCATTTAAACCAATAAAGATGCTCAGACCTCCTTCACCATGTTTCACCAAACTGAGCTGCTTCTGGATCTCTGCAAGGCAGCAAAATAACGACAAACTGCTCAAAGCATGAAAACGTCACTAGGAAATATATGAAATAATATATGAAATATATGCAAAAGTATGCATAGTTCTTGAAATTTTCCCATGTCATGTTACAAACCATAATCTTTAAAGTAGTTAATTTAGACGTTAAAGAATGACCCAACACAAATAAGCATGAAACTGAAGAAGAAGGAAAAAAAAAGATTTATATTATTTTTGAAACTAAAAGAAATTTGTGCTTGCACAAATTTACTTCTAAATAATATCTCAAATCAAATGCAATATAGCTTTAAGCTACCCACAAAAATTGGACATTTTTAACTCAAAATTATTCCTAACATCATTTCAGGTTTTCTGGCTTGAAAGGACATTTTTTAATCAGGCACACAATAAAGACCTTTGGGTCTTCAGAGCAATTTTCTGTCTTCCTCACAAAGAAACTGTGTTGTGTCAATTTCAATGTCAAATGTATTTACATAGCATATTTCCAACAGCTCAAACTGCACAAACCGATTCAAAAGTTAAATGCAAACAAGGATAAGTAAAATACACATCATCAAATATAAAAAAAAAGGCGTTAAAAACAATAATAACAGCTAACAGATTTGTGGGAAGTAATAAGAAAGCTTGACAGTTTAAGTAAATTTAGGATTATTTAATGATTACTATGTCACAGTTTTGTGGTTGTATCTTTTCAAAAGTTGGAAAAGTTGAAGTGGTGTGAATATTTTTAGAAAACATAGTAAATTATTGAGATCATTCATTGATGCTGACTGACCTGGCATGGCCTGGAGCTCCTTGGGCAGCAGGTTCTCGTAGGTATTGAAGATACCAGCATCAGAAATGACCATAGGGGCCTTTATATGCACCTCCTCCTGACCTTTCAACACACTCACACCTGAAAACACAAGGACAGCTATGGATCCATCTCATGTACAGGAAACTCAATAAACTCAAAGTCAAGCTCACCACAAGCTTCCTTTGCCTCATTAAATAAGATGCGGTTGACTGGAGCTCGCACCAGAACAGCGCCCCCTGCCTTCTCAATGATGGGAATCATGTGGTAAGCAATCTCGCTGCTGCCAGCTTTAGGGTACCAGGCGCCATTTAGGTAATGAGTGATCAGCAAACTGTGCATGGCAAAGCTGGCATCTTTTGGCTTATTACCTGCAAATCAAAACAGAATAAAAGAAGAACAATGTAAAAAGCCTGTGAATAAACAAAACTCCTAAATGCAGCAGGGCGTACCGTAGGTGCCAAAGATGTAGGTGAAGACAGCTCTGAGGTCTTTGTTCTCTGTCAGCTCATTGACCACGTCTCTCAGGCTGCGTGGCGCCATTTTAAAAAAGAAAGACAGATGCTTGACGAGGCCGGTGTGGATCAGGAACTTGGCCAAAGGTAAGGGGCAGAGCTTCAGCACAACAAAGAGCCAGGAGCCAAACTCGGTTTTCTGCAGGAAAAACAAAAAAAAAAACAGGTTTATTCACTTTGGTCACATTTTCCTGATTATCACACTTTTTTTTAACACTAAGCACTGATGTTTTGGCTTAAATAGTTCTTGTTGTTCCCTCAAGGAATGTTTCCTGTGACTGTCATCTTGTTATTATACCCTTCAACCTTTCCAGTTTCAGTGTTTTTAGACACCATAAATATAAAAATAAATGACCAGATCAAATCTTGTAAGATAACATTTTATTTGACAAAAAAGTAATAAATATTTGCATTTCTTTTTAAGTTTATCATCTTTGAGGAATGTCAGCCAGAAATTTGAAGCACAAAATGACTCTTAATCTTATTTATTATTTGTTATCTTCACGGAAAAAAAATGTGATTCAACTTTGAAGTGAGTGTGAAAGTAGGAGTTCCTTTATCTGCAACCAGATTAAATCTGCTGTTGCTTGTAACTTTTGACCTTTGATTATGATGAACCAACTGCTGAAATCTGAATAATAAAATGTTTCTGTGTCAAAGTGCAATGGGAGAAATGCATCTGCAGCTAAGGCGATTATCAAGTTTATTACAGGTTAAATATACACGTGATAAGATTCTACCTTCACCAGCCTCAAATACTCATCGATGGCCTTCTCCTCTCCAGGGAATCGCTTCTTCAGCTCCTCAAGGTAGCGAGCGCTGCCGCTGAAGATGGGATAGGAGCGGCGGTTTTCCAGAGATCCCAGCACAACGTGATCAAACGCCTTCTCCAGAGGCTCCCACTGCAGCTGACCATTGGTCATCTGGTCCAGCATGCAGCGAAAAGGCGAGTCGCCCAACAGATCACCAATGTAATGGATTCCTAAGGTTGAGTCGGATTTCATAAAGTGATAAATAATAATGAGTCTCTATTTTTGTAGCATTATTTAAGGATGCATGACTACTATCTCACCAACATCAAACTCAAAGCCCTTCTCTGTGAACGTGTGGCAGCATCCCCCGGCCCGATCATGCTGCTCCAGAACCAGAACCTTCTTTCCAACTTTAGCCAGAAGGACACCCAGACCAAGTCCACCGATGCCACTACCAATGATGACTGCATCCAGGTTGTCTGGTACTTTACTGGCCACGAAACCTACAAAAAGGCAAAATATGAAAACATATTTGAAAAACATACTTAAGAATCAGTAATACTATTCAAAGAGTGAACAAATGCACGAGTACTGTATGTTAAATTGGATATTTTGCATAATGGTAGCTTCACAGTGACTCAAAATAATTCATAAAAAATATTATTTAAAAGATTTTCTGATGTAATTTAATTTTAAATCAATAAAATAAAAGACAATTTAAGTACAAACATTGATCAGTGCCATTATAAATCATTAAGATACCCCCAGATAACATTGAAAATCATTTTCAATTTAGAAAATCTCCTCTTATAGCAGGTGTGCTCAACTGAACACTGATTTTCAAGAATGAGTTTCATAGAAAAAGTTGCCAATTAATTTTTTTTTAAAAAAGGCCATTTTTATAACTTAAAAAAAATCGTGTATTAATATAACCTACACAACTTTAAATTGCAAAAATGTCCCTTGATAAACTCACCTTGCTTCAGGACTTTATTTTTCGTTTTTTCGTCGTAAACTTTCTTTTTCAGCGGTTCTCGACAGTCCTTTGCAAACGGGTTCGTCTCTGGGCTGCTGAAAACATATTTCAGTGTAAATATTACCAGAATTACCAAAACAATCAAGAAAATGGTCAACATTGCAAAAAACCTGTCTTCTCTGCGTCCAGTTAACTTCTAAAACTGCACTGAGCCGTCTTCCTCATCAAATAATATCGCACGTTGTTGCAAAAGCAGCAGCCAATCAGAGAATTAGATTTGTCATACGTCATGGGATTCTAACCAATGAGGGGCATGCTAGATGTTACGACCCCATAATATGTTTTTTGTAAATAAGAGGCTAAAATGAACCCTAGTCTCATTCATAAGCGCTCTAAAGTGAGTTTTAAAGTTATTCTAACAAAATGTTTAAACTTTCTAATGAAATACAGCTAAGAAAACGTTGCTAATAAAAAAAACTAAACATAAAATCCCTGCTCTATACACCAATTAAAAACACAAAAATGATCTCATATGACACAAAATGACAAAATAGCTCTTTCTTTAACAGATTAAATTTTTTTTTTATTAAAGATCAAGTCATGAACAGTACATACTTTTTTTAGATCTTGAAAATTAAAAAGGTGGATTGTAAAGTTGCTGTTCACTATTTGAGACTTTTTGGGAACCTCAAATCAACTGAAACAATTTCACAGCTACAAGTGTCAAATTAAATACAAGCTTTAAATTAGAATTGTATCTATTAAGAGAAAATGCTACATCTTAATTAACTTGTCCACAGGCAATTTAAACAGCAATCAACCCAATAACCATTACTTTGAACTGTGGGAGGAAGCTGGAGTACCAGGAGTGAACACATGCATGCACAGGGAGAACATACAAACTCCATGAAGAAAAAGAGCAGGCTGGGAATCAAACCCACAACTTTCTTGCTGTGTGCTACCATCTGCACACCATGTAGTCCTGTCACACTTCATCAAAAAAAAGCCATAATGACACAGACACTGTGAAGTGGAGAAATATAAATATGTACCAGAGTTAAAATGAAGTTTTACAACAATGTGGAAGGAGTTTTTTAAGAGTGGTTTTTTTATTAACTATCTTTACACAGTTTTTATTAAAAATGTTACAATTAAGGATTCCCATATGAGCAGCAAGTGATACAGAAAGCAGAAACAACCTGTGAGAGTTTTAACTGCTTTCCGCAGGTTTAGTGACAAACACACGAGTGAAGATTATTAATATTCAAAATTCCTCCTTATCAAAGGAATAACTTAGAAAAATAGGAATAAAGAATTTCATGTAATTTTTTTTTTTTTCCCCGAAGAGTTTTTGCGGCACTAGTGGCTTGTATTTTTTGTACAGTAGGCAGACAGGAAGGAGGGTGAGGAGAGGGGGGAAGACATGCGGCAAAGGTCGTCGGGACCGGGAGTCGAACCCGCGACGTCCGCGTCGAGGACTAAGGCCTCCAAACGTGGGGCGTGCTAACCCTGCGCCACCACAGCACGCCCCAATTTTATGTAATTTTAGAGTTTTTTTCATCCTCTCTCAAGACCTGAAACTGAATTTCTCTTCAAGAACAATTAATTTTAATCTTTTTTTTTTTTTCATTTACACACCTTTACCCTCAAATGGAACATTTTGGAAGTCCAGATTGTGGGCCCCATCATTTGATGTGGAAGTTTTCACTTCTGTAGTGAAACTAAACAATAAGCATAAACAGAGCGAATAGGAGGGGCTATTCGTCTTTCAGCTTGTTGTTCACATATTTTGTTCTCTTTGCCAAGGCGATGGCGGCCAGATGGAGGTTGCGGTTCAGAATGACCGAGCCACATGTGAGAGCTCCAGCAAGGGCGCCAGCAAAACCGCACAAAAACACATCCTGGCCTGTAGACAGAACATGTAAAAACCATCAGGGGTGATACATTTGAGATTAGGACACACCAATCTTTATTCTCTGGTTGGTATATAGAAGCACAGAAGGACACACCTGTCAGGTAGAGGTTCTTCAGGGGAGTCTGAGGTCTTATTGTAACGTTGAGTTCAGGGTTGAACCGAGCGATGCCGTGGTCCACTCCGTAGAATTCACCTTTGGGGGCAGCAATGTAGTGTGTGTTTGTGATGGGGGTTCCAGCGTCAATATACTCAATCTGCACAAACACAACAGGTTTCTGAGTAACAAGGATAGCTAGCTTGATTTTAAAAAGGCATGTGCAACACCGCAATATCTGATAATGTAATAAAATTTGGCTTTGAAATGTAATAAAAGATTATTAAAACTGTATTATCTGATAATCAATGCAAAATGGAATAAAATCCTTGAACTGGCTGTTGATTTTAACCTTACAAAAAGGTTGGATTTTAAAATGCAGAATGCTATTTAAGTGTCCCATATTATTTTAACTATTTTAAAGTAATAGCTAATAAACACTAAATTTACAGTACACAAGTTAACAAGAGCAACCTGCTCCTTTTGTAATAATAACCAGTGGAAAATGGAATAATGTTAAGACATAATGCAGCAGAAAGTAACACAAAATGCGATCGAGGATTTTATTACATTTTGCGGTTTAAATGATGTTTGATTACATTTTGAAGACCAATTTTGTAATATTACTTTATATTACTGGCATTATTGCATAATGTGTCAATCAATTTGACATAATGTGAATATTGTAAATATGACTTTGTCCAAAGCAACAAACATCATCCTATGTATACATTTAGAATTTGTACAATAATTTATTAAAAAGGTTCCAACATCAAACCCAGATGACATTTCTATAGATGTGGAAAGACATCAACATGGCTTTTCAACACTGATTAAAATTTTAATTTTGCAAAATTTTCTAACTCATGGAAATCATTCTGAAGCACTATCAACTTACATAGATTTCTTATAGTGACAAATAAGTTTCTGGTGAGGTAACACAGACAAAGTAAGTTTTACAACAGAAAGACTAAGGAGGAAATAGTGGGAGAAAGTCCAGAATCCTTTACCTTGTCCCTGGTGATTTTGGGGAAAATGTCCATCACCACATCCAGAGCGGAGTCAATGAATGCTTGTTTCAGCTCTTTGTAGTCAGACCCTCTTTTCGTCACTTTATCGTCCTTCCACTCCTCAAACCATGAGTATTTGGCAAAACTAACCAGACTTAAAGTAGACTTTCCTATTAAAACAAAACACACTATGATGAAGAAAGCATTCCAGATGAGGATATATTGCCATCACCCAACAGTACCTGGTGATCTCTCCTCCCACGATGGATCTTTGGCAGACGGCGAGGCGACAAACAGCAGAGGTATTTTCTTAGACGCCTCTTCCCGCTCCTCATTCATATATTTCTCCACCCTTTAAATAAACAGAGGTAAATCTAGTGAAAGCTGTTAGCTTAGAGCAGCTTAACGATAGGAATAAAAACAAGAGACATGATGTCACTTTGTATCCGCCATTGATGCTAGAACAGCCAAGAGTTCATCACCTCACAGTAACTCTCTCAAATTGAACACAAAGTTGCTCGTGCTTCATGACCATTCCTAAAATCTCTTCAGGTTTTTTACGGGATATTTACAACAACAATTATGAAAGTTACAACTTTATATACACAGATCTAAAGAAGGGCAGTCATTTTGAGCTCATAGAAACAACAAAATGTTTCTTGTTCAGCTATCCCATTACCTATTAGATCTTGCCATGCTACTTATAACAGACAGTAACATTGACTAGCACAGTAAACATGGTAATTGTTTTAAAATTACAAAATAGGTCTTACTGTATTGATAAGCAGGGCCGACACGCCCCATGCAGATTTTTGCTAGGTCCCCCCATACCAATATGTAAACACCAGATGCTTCATCATTCCTGAGCGACTCTATGTGTGTAGCATACCTACTGTCATTAGCATCATTTGTAATTAGCTTTGATGATACCCGTGTTATTATGTTGATTTTGATTTTAAAGGAGTAGCAAACTTAAAAAAGTGGATTTTAAACGCAGAGTGGTATTTAAATGAGCCATATTATTTTTAACTATTTGAAAGTATCAGCTGATAAACACTAAATTTACAATGAACAAGTTTGACATCTTATATTTTACCAACAGTTACCAACTATAAAATAATACAGAAATCGTTTGTGCATATGTAATAGCAATAGAAATTTTGGCCTTGCTTTAGAACATGACTGGGAAGAATTACGTTTTACGAATTACTCATACCGAGTACGCTCTCAGACCCACATAAAACAGACCTACGAACGCCACAAGGTAGTAAAAGAGTAAGGACTATGAAGTAAAATAAAAGACCTGCTAATGCTTTTTATGAATAGCTCTAAATTCCATGTCGGGGAAGTGTGATACTAAATATTTTGTAAGTTAAAGCATTAAAAAAATATAATTTCCTAAACCAAAAGTCACAATTCATCTGTTTCATAGTTTATAGATTTTAATTTATAGTTTTTTTTTCTGTCTTACCAGAAAAAAGTATTACTCTACTTTGAAAAATGTTATAAAATATTTTTAAAAGAAGAAAAATGTTTTTTTGGATATAGCTACAAATAAAATCCTGAAATGGCGATTTTATGGTAGAATTAACTTAACACAGATTATATTATGCTGGTCAACTATAATTTATCTACAATGTATAAAACTGTTGATATTCAGCTAGGTTAATTGTTTAAATGTAATTTTCTGTGACTGAGGTACTTTTGAAATGAGCACAAAATGGCTCCCTCTGGTGGCTCAAAGTGATACTGGACTCTTAGCTGCTGTAACACTGACACTAAAACCGAGTAAAAATAAAGGAATTAAAAGAGAAAACATACAGTTCATCAAAATTGTTCTCAGTGAAGATCCAGTAGTTGTTTGCTTTCAGGCCCAGCTCCTCCTTGGTTCCATTTAAACCAATAAAGATGCTCAGACCTCCTTCACCATGTTTCACCAAACTGAGCTGCTTCTGGATCTCTGCAAGGCAGCACAGACAACAACAAACTGTTGAAACATCATATAATAAACAAACACAAATCAGCATAAAACTGAAATAGTAGGAAAAAGATCAGCAATTTTCATGTTATATTTAAAATTAAGAAATTAGCGTCACATTTCAGCCCCCTATACTTTCCTATCTCTAAATAAAATCAAGTGTAATAAAATGTTTTTCTACCCTCAAATGTGCAAGATTTTTAACTTGATATTTGTTACATTTATTTTACTAATATATTGGCTTATGTATTAGGTTAAATATATTATTAAATATATTAAATTAAATATATTTTTCAGCTTGTTTTCCAGTTTGTTCTCAAGCTGCAAAACAACATGTTTTGAAACAAAAACACTGTTTTCAAGCTTCACAGGAATGTTTGTAATCAGGCACACCACAGACGCCTTTAGGTCTTCAGAGAAGTTTTCTGTTTTACACACACAGATACTGTGTGTTGTGGGTAATTAAGAGCACAGTTTCTGGGATCATTTCAACAGCAAATAATAATTACTAAGTCACAGTGTTGTGGTGGTAACTTTACAAAATCAGAAATTTATAAAGTTATTGTGGTGTGAATATTTTTGGGAAACATTTTAAGTTTTTGAGATCATCCATTGATGCTGACTGACCTGGCATGGCCTGGAGCTCCTTGGGCAGCAGGTTCTCATAGGTATTAAAAATACCGGCATCAGAGATGACCATAGGGGCCTTTATATGCACCTCCTCCTGACCTTTCAACACACTCACACCTGAAAATAAAAAAAGAAAGAACAATAGATTCATCTAATATAGAGGATCAGGCTGGTAAACGCATGATGTCAAGCTCACCACAAGCTTCCTTTGCATCATTAAATAAGATGCGGTTGACTGGGGCTCGCACCAGAACAGCGCCCCCTGCCTTCTCGATGATGGGAATCATGTGGTAGGCAATCTCACTGCTGCCAGCTTTAGGGTACCAGGCGCCAGTCAGGTAGTGGGTGGTCAGCAAACTGTGCATGGAAAAGCTGGAATCTTTTGGTAGGTTGCCTGTGAATGAAATGAAATGAAATACAAAAATCAACAACTGAGCAGCCAGCTCACAAATAAATTTGAGTCCTGAAATAACAAGCCAGGACTCAAATCCAATTTGACTGGAGGTGAAGAGCAATACCTAAAATAATAACATGAAGGAAAATTATTAAAGTGGGTATCATGGAATAGTACATCTTTTTAATTTTGATCTTCCCACCCAGAATTATTTCAACCAAAACTTTCTGCGTTCGAGAAAATGTTCAGTATCAATTTCAGCCGTTGTGTGTTTTGGATATTTCCAAAAATAAAAATCTTTCTGGTATATCTACAGCTTTTCATTTGTAAAGATTGACATGTTTCTTCACTCGTTTGTTGCAAAATCAGTGTGTGAATCAGTGTGTAAATGATTCAGTGTGTGTGAATAGGAATGACTGATTTTATTGTAAAGCATCTCTGTGTGTCCTGAAAAGCGCTATACAAGCCTGACATTTCATTTTGTTTCTAAATAGCTCAGATTCAGTCAGACAGAATGATGAGCATCTAAAGAGTAAATTTTGAGTTTTTGCACAGATTTTAAAATAGGATTTGGAGTTAATGAGATTGCAGTTCTCTATTTTGAGCAAAGTGTGGTTATTGTTTTAGAACCCAACTCTGCTTTAAAGCTCTCCACAGAAGACTGACCTGTCTGCTGTGTTTGCTGTTTGTCCACTAATGTGCTCCAACAATCCTCCTTCAGCTGCATTTATGCCGAGATTAAATTACACAAGGGTGGACTCAATTTACTAATTTAATAACTTCTGGAGGAAATGGGCTTCACTGCATTTTCTTTATGGGTATCACAGTGTTAATTGCACTTTTTTCAGATAAACAGTGGCTTGAAAGAAATCAGTAACAAGAAGTGAAGCCAGGCAGACCCCACAAGTCAAGAACAGTGAGTTTATACCATTGGAGACACACAGACTAATACTCCAAATAAATAAAATGGAAGAAACGGACAAGCTATAGTCAGAAGGACAGCAACAAAAAGGAAAAAGAGACAAATGTCTCATATAGGGACATCTAGGAGACCAAATTAACAAAGTCTCGTGTGATTATCATCTATTGACCAGAAAACAAAATCGCCAGGCGTACCATAGGTGCCAAAGATGTAGGTGAAGACAGCTCTGAGGTCCTTGTTCTCCGTCAGCTCGTTGACCACATCTGTCAGGCTGCGTGGCGCCATTTTGTAGAAGTAAGACAGATGCTTGACGAGGCCGGTGTGGATCAGGAACTTGGCCAAAGGTAAGGGGCAGAGCTTCAGCACAGCCATGACCCAAATGCCTTTCCCGGTTTTCTGCAAAAAAAAAACAAACAACAAAAAACACAGAGCACACACAGATGGTAAGATGGATCTTTTTACTTCAACTCTGACCTTAAAAGGAGTTTTGAATAGATGACAGTGAAAATCCAAAGCATTTACATGAAAGACTAAAGTCTGAGTCATTTGAAAATGATTAATCCCTTTATTGGTTTAACATCACAGAACCCTACCTTCACCAGCTTCAGATACTCATCGATGGCCTTCTCCTCTCCAGGGAATCGCTTCTTCAGCTCTTCAGAGTAGCGAGCGCTGCTGCTATAAATGGGGTAGGAGCGGCGGTTTTCAGGGGGTCCCAGCACAACGTGGTCAAACGGGTTCTCCAGCTTCTCCCACTCCAGCTGACCATTGGTCATCTGGTCCAGCATGCAGCGAAAGGGCTTGTGGTCCATCAGACCACCGATGTAGTGGATACCTACAATATGAAAATGTCTTATTACAAAAATAGCTTTTGCAAAGAAAAGAAGAACAAATTTCTTTTAAATTGATCTTCCTGCATATGCAAGGGACATGTAAGAATCATCTCACCAACATCAAACTCAAAGCCCTTCTCTGTGAACGTGTGGCAGCATCCCCCAGCCCGATCATGCTGTTCCAGAACCAGAGCCTTCTTTCCAACTTTAGCCAGGAGCACAGCCAGCCCGAGTCCACCGACACCACTGCCGATGATCACTGCATCCAGGTTATCTGGCACTTTACTGGCCACAAAACCTGTCACAAAAAAAGTAAGAATTATGAATCACAGCTGTGGGTAAAAAGGGAAATAGACCAAATATTCCCAGAGCAAACAAACTCATGTTTAGAAAATATTTAACTATAGATTTAATTAAAAATATAATCTTGAACTGTACCGTTTATGTACTAAAGTCCTTTGAAATAAAATTAAATGGTCAAAATGAGGATATGGACGTAAAGCCTCTAAGAAAACAGGAGAATCAGTGCATCTACAGCACAAACAATCTTTTTTTTTATTTTCACAAGTTTATACCAATAAGTTTTTAGAATCATTAACTCCCATCTCTACATCACCATATTAGGGCTGTTGTAAATATAAAAAAAGGAATAGTACATTTCTGTATAAAAATCTCAGAAATTTTCTGGAAATTTTGTTTACATTTCTAAGAGTCAAAAGTAGAAAATTGCCTAGAAAAAAGTCTGTTTTTTAGGTCTTAAAAATATTCTAGAAAATCTTGGAAATTTCTGAGTTTTTGGCAGAAATGTACGTCTTTTTCTATATACCATACCAATATTACTCCGTCGCACATTTCACATCTTTGATGTTTTACTTAATATACATGTTTTTAAATTAGTCCAAGAGGTGGGACAAATAATTCTTAAATAATCTATTAAATCAAAATAGGATATAAATATATTCTCTTAAGCAGGTCGACACATCTTGCTTTGCAGCCATAAAATTTACATCAGTGTTATGAACTAGGTTAATAGATTTGCATGAATAAAATACAAATAAACTCACCTTGCTTAAGGACTTTGTTTTTCTCTTTCTTGTCGTAAACCTTCTCTTTTAGCGGCTCACGACAGTCCTTCTCAAAGGGGTTCGGACCTGAGTAGCCGAAGACATATTTAAGTATAAATATGACCAAAGACACACAAGCAAAAGCTACAATCATCAACATCACGCCAACTTTTCTTTGCTTCGGCCTGTCAACTGGTCAAACTACTCGAGTTCACTTCCTTGTTGGGTGTAGCGCAGTCCCGCCCACTTTATTGACAGATGGCAGTACCCAATCAGAAAATTAGATTTTCTATACGTAATATTATCCCGTCCAATAAGCGACGGGTACGAGGCCATGTCGTACTGCATGGCTGAGGCTAAATTGACCTTTATAACAGTAAAAACTCGATACAAATCATACATTTAAAGCAGTTTAGTTTTATGCTGTGTCAGCCATCCAAATATGAGTCAGTTTGTTATGCCGACCTAAAGTTTAATATGTTTACTGTACTGCAGCCACTTGGTCAGAGCTTCTTTTCTATGATTACTGCATCAACTTAGATCAGTCTGTGGTTTTAAGGAAGGAAGCTCATGTTTTCAGTTCAACTGCATGATTGACTTTGTTTCACATCTGCCTTTTCACAATATTCCAGTTTCTCTTGGGATTTAGATCAGGTCCTAAGTTTATATGTTTAGCAGTATAGGGAGATTCCAATGCTGCTGGAAAAATTAACCTGCCATCTCCATAAAAACTATTTGCAGAGGAAAGCATGAGGTGCTCCGATTGTTGACTTAGAAAAGACACAGTGGACCGACACCACCAGATGGCATCGCACCTCGAATTATCACCGGCTATAAAAAAAAAACTTCACACTGAACCTAAGATACTTAAAATCTGTCTCTGCCCTTCCTAAAAGCTCTTGGTTCTACCATACTTTTTCCTTCCACAAAACTTTAACACAAGGAGTATGAATAAAGCAGTTTCATCTGTCAAATTATTGAGAACTATTTTCAATGATGTTGAAATTTACTGAGACATACCTGTATCTACATGCTTCACATCTTCCTTTCTAGTTTGACTGCATTTGTTTGGCAATGCAGCCCCACCTACATGAGCAGCACAATTTATATTGTTTGAATTTTTACAATAGATATTTATAGAAAGATAACATGTTTGAGGAACTTTTTTAGAACAAATAAATGGTGGAAAAGCAACTTTTAGACCAAAATTTAAGTTCAGGTGATTTTTGAATTGCGACTTCATATTTTCAGCAACTTTGTATTTTTGTCCCCTGTACTTCAATTACAGAAAATGTCCTTTCAATCAAACAGCAGTGATTTGGATAGGTGGTTGTAATCTGAACACAGTTATTAGTGTAAAGAAAAACTACATTTGTGTATAATGAAATACATACTTTCAAATAGATATACTTGTTTAATACTGACTGCTAAAGACTGAATGATTTGGCTTAAAACTCCCATTTGATAAGGTTAGCAATAATGTGGCAACTTCTTGAAGGCATTTCCTACTCCAAATTAAAAAAACAACCTTACTTGCATCTTCACATTAAATTCTTGCATTATAATCACAGGAAGATAAATGTTTTGGACATGCTTTGCAAACAAAACCCAAGTTTTACATAAGAAACACTTTATTAGAGTCAGCGTCACCCACCCTGTACTTCTCCAATGCGCGACTCCATCATTTACTATAAAACCTCACCCAATTTAAAAGCAGCCCAGCAGTCAATATGAAGGATGCCTTGAAATATGCCATGCTGTATAATAATATCAGTGTGTTGTTTTGTCTTTTAATTCAGATGAACTGACAATTATCAGTCCAGAACTTTAAAACTTGATGACAACTCCATGTTTGTTTACATTTCAATAATTTAAGTCTTTATTGAAGTAAAACATTTAAACTCATTCTTTGACTTTCCCCACATTCAAAGCTAATAAAGATTTCTGAACTCACCCTGACACTTTTCAAATGTTTGGGAAACATTATTTCAGGGTGAACATTTTTTCAACTGGGGGGGGGGACATTTATATTAAAATTTGTCATAAATTTCATCCCTGCTAACAAGTGTGAAGCACAATCCCCCCCCATCAGAATGCCATTTGCCTCATTTCAGCAGTCCAGCCTGACCAATGTGGATTGATTTGTGTCCAACTAAGCAGACTCAGGATCAGTCAGTGATTCTTTTGTTAGTACAGTAAGCTGAAGAAGGACGGCCATAAAAAGTTGATATAAATGAGTGGAGCTTCAGAAATTAAACACCAACTCTGGGTTTAATTCAAGCAGTGCTGAGCAACCTTCACGGCTGTTGAAACAGATTTAAACAAAGAAAAAAAAAAAAAGGGTCAAGCATGACAAGAAGGTTCGAACCAGAAGCCCTTATCTTAAGTCCATTTTTGGTTTTTACCGCATCTTTTTCAGCCTCCTCGTTAAAATTTCTGTCACCCATTTTGTTTTGTTTTTATTATTTCTAAAACTCAATTTTATTTTAGTTGCAAAAAGCACTTCCAATATTTGAGGATAAAATCAAACAGTAGGTTCTACTCTGCATGTGTTAGGGCATTAACCTCAGTTATGTCTGACTTATTATGTACAAGTACTGTGGGTCTCGAAGATAGGAGTGGCCAGTAACCCGTGCATTCGGTTGTGTTTTGGTACATTTTAAGACAGCTTTCAGAGGAAATACAGTTGTTTGCAATGATAAACTACAAATGGCTTAAGGTCCATGTGGTTGAGGGAGGGGGAAAACCTGGGGGCTCTCCCAGCCTCTGTACACCTGGCAGCGGTAGTGCAGGTCGAAGTTCAAAAGGTCAGAAAGTAAAAATGAGGGGGAGGGAGTGGGTTTTCTTTTCCGAAAGCATGAAGCCATCAGTCCATGGTGCAGTTTTCAGGCCCGCTGGTGACGCGTGCTTGTGGCATAAAGGGATGTCACTGCAGAACCAATCCAACCTAAAAAACAATCAGAGCAGCTGTTAAGTAAAATACACAAAGGAGATTTTAAATTCAGTTTTAAATCACAAATTACTCTACATGACGACATCTTGAATTGTGCGAGAGGAAGAAATGAGAAATGACTCAAAACAAAAAGATATTCAATTATATTCTTCGGTACTTCACAACAGTACATTAAAAAATATTAGCTAGCGAGATCCAGAATTGTTGGGTATCAAGTTACAAAACTCTCAAAACAGTGAAACGTGTGTTGTTTTTTTTTTGTTTCAAACTTATATTTGGAGGAACTGATAAGACAGTGGAGAACTTAATTTTAAAATGACACTTTTTCTTTCTTTTTTTACATTTTACTGACATTATGTTTTTCAAACAAGTACTAACAGTTTGGTCAGGAGGTTTATCAAAGTCTTAAGGACAGACACACCTATACTCCAATAAAAGTAATGCCAGTGTACAGCTGCATCTCAAATAATAGCATCAAAAAGTCAATTTATTATAGTGATACAAATCAAAAACCGGAAAAAGTAAATATTACGAACAAAGGGAGAAAAGTAGCCATTTATTTCAGTTAAGCTAATGAAAAACCAATATTGAGTTCATCAGAAAATTTACATTTCTTTTATGGCTGAAACGATTCCTCGAATGATTCGAGTACCTCGATTATTAAAATTCCTTGAGGAAAATTTATCTGCCTCAAGACTTCGTTAAATTATGTAGCACACCGTGTTCCGCCCGGATCATTATTTGTGGAGGGCAGCGCTGTTACTTCCGCCTATGAGCTGCTAGCAGCATGTTGTTGAATTTTGCAGCGTTTGGTCAGGATTTGGGGGAGAAATAAGGATTGTTGAACTTTGTGGTGCGATGGTTGGACTACGAGAGCTGTTCTGGTGTCGTCACAGTTTGGAGCAAACGGACAGAGGGAGGCAGAGAGAGAGAGATCTGACTCCTCAGAAAATTGTAAAAAATATTCTATAGAGTACTTGATTGCTAAAATATTCTTTTATAACAGGCCTAATATCTTTTGCACAAGACAAATTAAAAAACAGGATTTATAATGCAGAAATTTTAGGGTCTAATTAAGCATGAGGAAAATTAATGGGAGGTAAAGTCATTGCAGTGATCCAACACATAGCCATATTCAGGACACTGACTACATGATAGTCATTTCCTAATCAGAGAAATGACTCAAAACAAAAAGATATTGTTTTGAGTCATTATCTCGATTAGGATAATTTACACATTATCTTAATGGGTAAATGTTCATCACAACAATGAATGTGGCAAAATAATATTTTGTGTTTATCAGTAAAATTAAAACTCCTCACAATTTGTTCCAAGAAAACAGTGATATTGTCTATGCTGATGAAAATTTAGACATTTCTGACACTTTAACCCAAAGGCCAACCAAGCCGTCACCAAAAGGTGGAAACGCTGTCATATTAAGCGGGTGTTAGGACACAAACTAATACTTTTAGAATAATTCAGGTAACTTAAAAAAAAAAAAATAGAATCCAGGTAAAATGTACCTTTTCTGCTCCCATGCTGGGACACTTCCAATTGTACAGATAATACTGTAGATTTCCATCCCCAATGCCAAACTTCAGCTTCTCCAAGAAAGTCTTGTTTTCCATTAGATCCAGTGCATTAAAGACATCAAAGCCTTTCTATAGGCACAAAGCAGAAGGAGTTTAATGTGTGAAGAAAGGATCTCTTATGTACGTTTTTATAAAAATGTGTTAGACGAACCGATTTGGCCAGAATGAGAGCGTCGGACATCAGGTCCAGCAGGGGTGTAGTGGTGTGCACGTTGTAAAAAGAGTACGCTGCTTTAAGACTGCGATGAACAGGGTGATTCATTATGGTGGAAGGCAGTGTGTAGAAACTCAGGAAATCTGTCACTTTGCCTTCATTCTGTTGGATAATAACATCATCATTATTATAATAAAAAGGTGCAAACCTCTGCTGAGACATTAACCAACAAAACTATTCATCACCTCCACCACATATGTGTCAATAATGTTCTCCTGTGGGAGCAACCAGTGCTCCACCTCTTCCTCATTCATGGCAGGAACCAGGTTGAACTGGTTAAGGTACTTGCGGAGGAGGCGGCTCACCACTGGTACATCCTTCTTGGTCATCGTTCGCAGACCAGAAGACTTTGGGGACTGAAGGGTGAAAAGAATATGATGGAATATGATGAAAGAAGAGCTTAGCTGATGATTCGCATCAAAATCTGTTTCTATTTGCCACTGACCTCAGGCAAACGGTACAACTTCATGGTGCGCTGCATAGTCATGTTCCTGCTCAGGTGGGAGAACTTCACTTCGATTAGTTTTCGTGGGTTCAAAGAGCGATGCCAGTATCTGTCCAGAAGAAGAGTATGTTAAAGCTGCAGTATGCAACTTTAATAAAAAATGTGTCAAGACAGTTTATGAGAGAGTCTGTGGGAAAATAAAAAAAGAAGAGTTCCTCAGCCTTCTCCTAATGCTAACTAGAAATAATCAATCAGTGCCAGGAGGAGGGTCTTAGCGGTGTCAATCAGCTCATGTGCATGCCTCCCTTCTTTGCTCTCTGCTATGATAGAGCTTCTCCCATGTCAAAAATGCTAAAGCCAATAAGCAAGGCCACCAATGACAGCAGAAAAGCTGTTTTCTTGTAACAGTAAGTTGCTTCTCCAACATTAACACATTTAGCATCATGTTCATGAGGATGATCGACATCGCTTAGACCCTCCTCCTGGTTCTGATTGGTTGCTTTTGGTCTGTAGCTGTGCATTAATTTGAAATGCAAGGTGGAGGAGGTTCATCTTTTCACAGATTATTTGTCTTCTATTACACTGTTACAACATGGTGATAGTTTTAACAAATATGTTAAAAGCATTTTAATAAAAGTTACCTACTGCAGCTTTAAAGTAGATGACATTCAAGGCTTTACAATAAGTAAAAGACAAAAAAAACCCCCCAAAAAAGCAGATGGCCTTCTGCCATGCAGACCTGCAGGTTCCCACAGGCTTGGGCAGTACCACCCCGGCAGTGTACACTGCCTGGAAGATACCCTGAAGGTTGACCCGTCTGGTGATTTCCCGGATCAGAACTGGAGCAACTCGTTTGGCTCGCAGCTTCTTGTGGACGCACAAGAAATTGATCTCTACCATTTTTTTTTCTCTAAAAGCACAAGAAAAACAAGTGATGAGATGTGGAAGTTGGCTGGAGATTAATGACACACGCAAAGATAAAAATGAAAAAGAATCCAATGGATTAACTTACATGTCATAGATGCGGATGGTGGCTGGAATGGCACTGATGAATCCGACCAGCTTCTGATTGGAGTTCACTCGGACTCCGCAGTGCCACTGAGGCAGCCAACCTGGAGGTCGCAGAGCCCTGGACAAGAGACGGGTTACTTGTTTTGATGCCAAAGTATCTATAAATAGAAATTAAGTGTAACTTTAAAATGACAAACTGAATTTATGAAGCTACCAGAGCAAGAACTCAGGGGAGTAGTCAAATCTGAACATGTTGTCGTCATCCTCCACATAATTTTCATTGAGGAGCGTGTAGAGCTCCTTCAGCTGGAAGACAAAAGAAACATTTTAATCATATTAATAAGATCTAAACTACAGGAAGTTTTAAAAAACAGTTAGGTAAGATAATTTTTCCATCTTCCATTGCCAGTGTAAATCCTACACTAATTCTATCTGTGCGCAAAGAGAATTTAAACCCCAATCGTACGTTCTAATTTTGGTCTCAGTGAAATAGAATGACAACTATCATTTAATAATACAATCCAGATCATTTTAGACATTATTTATAAGAATCTGCAATAAAGTTCTCTTTACTTTTGTTTTAATTACTAATAACCCAACACGGAGAAGTAGAATTCAGCTCTTATGCTCCACAAATCTGAAGAAACTTACAGAAAAATACAGAGTTCCTTTAAATCTAGACCTGTTAGAGATGCCTTTGATTAACAGCAACTAGAATATTGATCAATATATTTGATGGGTATTTGCTGGATGATTTTGATGACAGCATTTGACAAAATGTGATGTTTATTTATTGTTTCATAATTGATGACTGCATGATGTTTTTATGATGTAAAGCACTTTGAGCTGCCTTGACACTGAAATGTGCTGTACAAATAAACGTGACTTAAATAAGAAACTATTTATGCAGAAAAAAGGAACAGCAGAAAATAATTATTTAAATACCCAATCTTGCAACAAGTACTGATATTTAACAAAACTGCAGCCAAAAACTTCAACACATTTTATTAGGATTTGATTTCTAAATAAAAAGCAGTGCAGCCAATTCCCTTCAGAGCTCCCTTAACTTGTAAAATCCTGAAATCTATAATTTAATCCCACTTTGATTACACCTGATTTCTGAAGGCCTTGGGGGTTTGTTAAAGAAAACAAGCACCAATCAGAAAAAACTAAATACTCAGTGCAACCAACTGCGTCCAGGAGTGATTTAATTTGCAAATTGAATCCATCTGTGTGTTTAATTTCAGTATAAATGCAACTGCTCTGTAAGTCCCTCAAAGGTTTGCTAGAGAAAATTATCAAACTAAAACCTTCATGAAGGTTATGAAACAACATCCCAGCCTCTGAACAGCTCTCAATCCATCATCTGAAAATGAAAACAGTAACTGC
Source organism: Xiphophorus couchianus (assembly GCF_001444195.1). Classification (NCBI taxonomy): domain Eukaryota; kingdom Metazoa; phylum Chordata; class Actinopteri; order Cyprinodontiformes; family Poeciliidae; genus Xiphophorus; species Xiphophorus couchianus. The sequence goes on from NC_040243.1 coordinate 5,653,632, forward strand.
AAAGCTACAAAGGCATGGCTATCCATTAGAAAAAAGAAGCAAAGAGATGCATGGTGACTGGAGGAACTTGAGAGATTCAAAGCTCAAGTGGAAAAATACAACAATGTGCTGGTCAGACAGGAGCAAAATTAAACTTTTTGGTCTACATGCAAAACACCAAATATGGTAGAAAACTGAAGAAACAATCTGCACTTTTAAACATGCCGTGTCAACACAATGCCAATTAATAACCAAGGTGGCCTGAGTCAATATTTTGCATTTTTTCCATCAACTTCACAAGCATGCACTAAGCATGCACTGCTTTGCATTGATCAATCTTCCAAAAAATAAAATAAAATAAAAAAAAATCACACTAAGATATTTAAAACTGTGGTTGTAGCATGGCAAAATTTGAAACGGATCATAGTGTATGAATAGTTTTGTGAGCAAATAATCTTAGAAATCAGATTGCAAATATGATGCAACTTCGTCTTCTTTTAAACAAAATACAGTGCGACTTAAAATAATCTGGTAAGCCTGATCTGAAAGTAAACTACATGGACATGCTGCACAAGGTTACAATAAGTTAAAAACTTTGCAAAGTGGAATAAAGAGAAATGAAGATTTCTTTATTTGAAGTGTGATTTGACTCGGTCTTACCACAGCGGGGTTCCCCAGGTCGAGCGTGTCCCAGGTGAAGCCCTGAGGGAGGCTGTACGGCTCTTCTCTAATGTGGTCTTTATCAGGTTCGATTGAGCCGTGTGATGTTACGGTCTCCCCTGAAGGAAAAAAAATTGACATGAAGCAGAAAAATACAACACAGCATATAAGTCGAGTAGATTTTTGTTTTTATGAAAGAAATAAAAAGCCATAACAATCGTCATACCAAGCTTGGGCACAGGTTGTGTGTCCCAGAACTGGTAACTCCTCCGAGTCGCCTCCTCCATTGTTTTAGCTGGGCCTTGGCCAACAGAAAACAGTTCAATGGCCTTTTGGATCTCCTGTAGCTTATCAGCTGGCAGTGAATTCACCTGTTCAGGAAGTTAAACAGCTCATTTGGAATAAAAGTGAAAAAAAATATATTACGAATAAAAGGTCAACATTATTAATTACTTTAAGCTGATTGTTAGCCATTCTGGTGTGCTGCTCCACACTCAGAAGACCTCTACAAGTTGTAATTTGTTCCTGTACCTTGAATAATTTTTCAAAGCTAAAAAATTATTTCATGCCTTAGCAAGGGGATCCTGAGCTGCTTCGGTGGCACCCGCTTTCTTCTTCTTTTTTTGTCTCTTTTTCTTCTTTTTTGCACCAGTGTCATCTCCACGTTCACTGAAAAACAGAGAAAACCTGATCTTAAAAAATTTAAGTGATTAAATGCATGTCGGAAATATTATTGCTTTGTGTACAGTTCAAAGTTCACTAATTACTCTTGTTTGTATTTTTTTTGTTTTATATGTGGAACGGTAAAATGCACTTAAATGTTTATTATTTAACAAAATGCTTTTATAATCACTACTACCAATATTATTAACACTACATCCACATTGTATGCATTTTATCTCCATCTGTGTTAATTTTTCCTATAGTATGGGCCAGAGGTCTTCAACCTCGACAATCTTGCCAAAAAACCACATTTTGAAAAAAAGAAAAGCATTTTATATATTCAGTTGAGTATCTACTTTGGGAGATTTGCTAGATTTTTAAAGAACAATCATTTGTATCTCTATTTTTAGGATTTCAAATAAATGTAAAATTTTCAATAAGAGTATGGGTAGTTTTTTTCCCTGTGGGATGTGAAATGATGTAAAATTAAAAAAAGTTTATTCTAACCTAATGGCAACAAAAATAGATCTATTACTGTATATAGTGTGTATGCTGTAAATAGCCCATTACTGGTTCTTTTAGTGTCATTCTGCATGGAAATTTAATACAATATTGCGGGAGAAAAAAAAGAAAAACTGTTAAATACCTGCACTTGATATTATATCTATATTTAAAACGTGAGCTGGTTCCTTTTATTTCTTAGCCAAAGTTATTAAGAGCCATTGTGGATGGTCCAAAGAGCCACATATTGTAGCTCTAAAGCAGGTGAGAAAACAGCCTCACTTGATCATTTAAACTGACACAAAGACACAACAGGAAGGAGTAATAGTGAGTTCAAACTTGATAAACCACACACCTACTCGCATCCATCCTGACAATGTACTTACAGGGGATTATCTCATTAGTGTCCAAGAGAGGACAGAGGCCAGGTTCTGGGCCTGCATTTCAACCCCCTGCACCCTCACCAGTGCAGATGGCGAATCACATGACCTCTGGTTGAGAAGTGCATGGTATAAAAGCGTGTCTACATACCTATGTACAGGAGGTCAGTGAGTGACTGGGACAATGAACAACAAAACATTCAATAGTTTGTTCTCCATGGTCCATTTCAGTCGATGCGAACAACCAGACCTATTCTTTGTTTGCATGGAGAGGTACCTCATGTACTTACTTCTGGAATTAACAAGGTCATCAACAACCTAACGACCACACTCAAGTGATAGCATGTTTTCATCTTTGTGGATCTAAAAGTGTTTTTAGAATAAGTTTATTTTATTTTACATTTGGCAACACATGACCTTAAAGAACCATGACATAGGAGGGGTGGCAAGATAACTCTCTCTCTCTCTCTTAAGTTGCTCTTAAAAGTAGAAAGGGACCCTGTACGGCGGCTCGCAGCTTGGTAAACGCTCAGGGGGAAAGTGCCAAGCCAAGTAGGATTTCAATCAGACTATTTTGCGTATGAGCTCTTCTGACTTCAGCTGTTTCTAGACCTTGCAGATTTCTGTCAAAACAGTATGAAACGAAAACTCGCCACACACTGCAGGATACAAAGGCAGAACAGAAAGCGCATTATTATCGTCATCAATGCGCATCTGCTTGTTTCGCTTTTAATTCTGAATCGGACAAAAGGGGTTTGACAGCTTTGTTAGCATGGCCAGCTAACTCGCATCTGTCAACTGGGCATAATCAGTAACTACCTGCAAAAAGCGACATGCTAACACCTTGAAACGTAACAAACTTTAAAAAAAAATTGTTTATTTAATCTTCGCAGGGGACACGGGAATATGTGGTTTATTGCGAGGTCATTTTCCAACCCAATTTAGATCATTTTTAACCCCCTAAAACAACGCCTTGCTGTATTCGACGCTAAATCCCTCCTACTTTGCAACAAGAAATCCAACCTCACCCAATCACATTACAGAGTTAACGCGCAGACACCGGTTGTAGCCAATAAGAAGAACGCAAGGAGGCTGGACTTCAACGAACGGCAGTTGCCTTGGCTTCTTGCTAAAGCTCCAGTTAGCATTCGCTTCGGTGTAAAAGTAAGGCAGTATAACTCGTAAATCGCCGCTGTGTGAATAAAGCTGCCTTGTTACCCGTCCTCCAAGTGGTGCTCTTCATTTTCACAGTCGCTACAGTGCCCGTGGTCCTCTACATCTTCTTTCTCCGGGATCGCTGCTGTCTCATTCTCATCCGCCATCTTCGACCAGGAAGTGAGGGTGCACGGCGTGCGCTGGTCGCCTTTAAACAAGCCTGCACGCTATTGGCTCTGCGATGGGGTCGCCTTTAATGTCGTCCTTTGTGCTCATGTCAAAAATGTTTGCCGTAAACAACAGTACATGTACACGTTTATTGATTTTTTTCTTCACTATAAATTTCACCAGTATATATGATAACGGCAGCCACGACGCCGGGGATTTTGCAGCCCTCACAGTTCAAATCATTTTTAGAAGGGACGTTCCCTAAGATATTGCTAAAGTTCAAGTCTTTAAATGTTCTACACAATGATTTACACAATGTAAATCATATTGGGAACCTTGTGGGAACTTTCCCTAAAGGATACACTGGGCAAAAATAACCATGAGGACATCTGGTTGGACAGCTTTCTGGGAAATGTTTAGTAAAAGTTAAAGAAAACTGTGCCTTTCAGGAAACTTTTCTGTTTCAGGAATATACATGGTAGACTAGCAAACAATATCTTGTTCAGACATTTTGGTATTTTTTCCCCATATATTTTTTAAAATGTGCACACAATTTAATAAAACTATCTATTCTATATATTACACAGATACTGTATCTAATCAATGATAAAAATAAGCAGGATTTTCATTGAAATTTTATCTTGCAATGTTAATTAAAAAAATATGGCTTTATTATTTCTGCCTCAGACGAAGATATTGAAGTGTTTTAAAGAATGATAGATGGACTAAGAGATGGATAAAATGAGCCACATTTTCTAAACTAATGTGGGAGCTTCTTTGGTTTGCCAAGGGCCATATTTGTTGTGGCTCTCACCTGTGCTATCATGAGGTAAGACAGAACAAATTAACTTCTTCCATATGGCTTCCAGATTTAGTCAGACACAAGTTGATGAGCTCTATCCTGCGGTAGCTTGGAGCATCATGCCTCATGGACACGTAAGTTTGCAGGATTTCTGTACACCACTTTGAGATCCTGTGAAAATGTAGAGCACACTTGAAAAACTCTGGTGCCAATATTAAATATTAAGGTGAAGGGAAGTCAGTATTTGAGCATGAGTGTATAATTTTCACACAGCCTCAAGATGGTGCACCCAGATAGCTCTTAAAAAATGATTTCATTTTGTTTTATAGCCATTCACCCTGGAAAAGAGTGGTCTAAATAAATGAACAAAAGTCCTAAATTAATATGGTATTCAGGTCAAAGGTGAGCTGATATAAGCGTGAAGTCATTGAAATATCCACACTCTTGCAGGCATTTAAAAAACAAAAAGCAAAACAAAAAAATTGTAAATAAGACAAGTCTCAGACAATGATGTTATCAGTGCTTTATAAAGAATAAATCCCTAAAACAGTGCAATATACCTTCACTCGTCAGACATGTTAAAATCTACAAAAAACCTTGTTGTAATTACAAGGTGCAAATATTTGTTGTTGCTAGCTTTAAATAAGAATAAAAAATGGCAAAAAATCAATTCATTAACAAGTTTATCACTTAACTGAATATATTAACTTTACATGCACATTCAACACTGGTTTAGTTAACACTTTTTTCAATAAGTTTGAAATGACACTCAGGCTAATACACCATAGCTACAAATTAAGTACAGATAAATATTATCTACATACTAATATTATTTTTAAGTAAGACTGATAGCACAAACTCTAAGACATTGTGAAAAATACAATTACTTAAAAGCTTAGTACATCTTAATTAACAGTGTTTCAGTTAAAAAAAACTATGCATAGTTTAAGGCAGTGGTTCTCAAACGTTTTTCAGTGATGTACCCCCTTAAAAATATATTTTTAGTCAAGTACCCCCTGACACGGGCAAAACAATTTTGGAATTAAAAAGAGGTACAGTGTTGTAAAATCACTGTCTGATGTATTAAAGCCAAATAACTTATATCAGTGAACCTGACAAATACATCCATATTGCAAACATTGCATGGTTAAACAAAAAAGAAAAACAGAAGACGGTGACCACCAGGAAGGTATAAAACCAGTCAAACCGTTTTATTTTAAAGGATATTGAAACTAAATACTGAATATAAAATTCAGTGCATGAACACACATTTATATTTTATCGAACTTTTTACAAAATAATTTTTCCCAAGACTTATTATGAGGAGCCTACTGATTTTTTAAAGATATTTTGAAAAGCTTCACGTACCCCCTGCAGTACCTCCACGTACCCCCAGGGGTACGCGTACCCCCATTTGAGAACCACTGGTTTAAGGCACATGTAGGCATGGCTAGCTTTTTTTTGTAGCAAAATAGCATCCGATGACAAAGTGCTCTGTTTTTTGTTAATCTCATCTCATCCTTTGAAAATAGAACATAAAAAAATGCTAAAACTGTTTTTCAAACCTACATTACAAAAATCAGTAAAAACATATTTTATCTATGGAGACGTGTCTAAGAGTTGGCATTAAAACATTAAGGCCTGTTAAGGGTGTTTTATGAGCCTCAGTCTTCTTGTTTTCACAGTGCATCTGAGAGCCATCTTGCCTCTTCAGCTTTTCTTTCCGGTATTTTGCAGCAGAAGAGCAGAAATGGACCACTTGAGGTCTTGTTGACAAGAGGAACTTGGCAGTAACAGCAGCAGTCCCCTTGGATTAAAATGCTTCTTCCTCTGAAGCTCTTTTCATATCTAAAAATGTATCTTTTCATCTGGTTCAGGCACATTTCACTTTTTTTCCTTTTGCCATGGCCATACGCTCTGCCACACTCTTGACAGGAACTCCTAGGTTGCTCACTTTTACATGGATGAAGAGTGAGGCTGGGGACAAGCTGGAGCCATCTGCCTTCAGTAGGTGAACATGTCGATATCCTGATTGGAAAAAGTGTTTCAAACATGTTATAAAACAAACAATCAAAAAAAAAATACATGACACTACTGAGATAAGACAAATACCTGTACGGAGGCTTGTGAAGGGCAACGTGAACTGCCCCACAAAGTCATTTTTGGCTGCATGGTCATGATCTTCCACAACAAATCGCACCAGAGCCAGCTCAGGGACCTGCAGCTGGAAACTCAGAGTGCAGTCCCATCTTGGGTTGAAGCCTATAGAGGGCGCAAGAGAGCTGTAAATGTATCCTTCTGTGTACCTTTCAAGCCATTCCAATGGATAAGAAAAACACCTAAAGTGCAATGACAAAGTATTCTCCATTTTTGCTGCTTTATCACACTTAAATGATCAGACACAGTAAATACAAAAGCAGTTTTCAAATTGTGATTCATTAATTGAGGCAAAAACTTTTTTAAGGTCTTTATGCACGAAACTGCATATAACATGTTGCGTCACCCTTAGCGGTAAAATCTGCCAGAAGTCCAGAAGTCTCTTGCTTCACTTTTGATTCAATGTTCTTTGCAGAATTGTTTTATTGTAATTACACTGAAACATTTTTTAAGCCACAAATGTGTCCCAATTAGATTTAATATCACACTTTAACTAGACAAGTACAAAATATTTATTTTGTTTTTGTCATTCAGAGGTGAACTTGCATAACCAAAGTTTTCCTATCACATTTGGTATGACGTTTGTCATATGCGACAGGATGCAAACCTTCCACATAATTTCTTTGTTTTGTCAGTTTGCAGAACATTTTCTCAGAAGTCTTGAAAATCATTGAGATCAAAATACTTTTATGCAAAATGAAACCTTTGTGTGTGTTTTTATTTTATTTTATGCAGCAGAGACATTATTGACTTAATAATAAGCTCTTATATCTTTCTGAAAAGTTACTTATAAGTTATTTTTGTCTTATTTCAAGTGTACTAATATATTCGACAAGAAACTAGTAAAAAAAAAAAACTTGGTAAGATTTTGTGTTTTTGCATTGAAGTGTGTTGGTTGTCTTAGTTGGTTGTTGTAAAGAGCTATATAAATCAGTCAATCCTGATACCAGTAATAGGATATTTGGAGTACTTCTTACCATTGTTGTCAATGCGGGGGGTTTTATTCTTCGCCCTATCTATGGCCACTCCATGGATTTCTACCACTACCTGTGGGTCCACAATGGAGGTGGCTTTCTCTGTGTTTATTTTGGGTAGTTGTTGAGCAGATATAATCTAAGGAAACAAACAAAGCAATATAGAAAATTAGACGGAAAATGAAAGAAAAATAAGAAAAAGTTCTGCTTCTAATGGCTTTAATAGCGTCCACGGCTCACTTTTATGGTCAGCTGGGTGGGGGTGTGGCCGGGGCCTCCGCCCGTGTTTTCGGGGTTAAAGTTGGATGTCGGGCTGCACATAAAGCTGGGCTTCAGAATATATCCACAGCGACCGTTGGGGAGGAAGCGTCCTTGGTTGAGGTCCATCTGCTCCCCGGGCGTCTGGAAGTTTAGAGCCACTGATGGAAGTGAAACAATCAATCAGAAATGAGAAAATAAAAGAATATTTTCATAAAGTCAAAAACTGCAGATCTCATTAGCAACCCTGCTTCTAGTATTGATCACCCACCCATGTGGCAGCCGCAGTTCCACATCTCCTGAGGATCAAAGTTGGATGATTGGAGGCGCTGGCCAGAGGGGTAGATCCGGCTCAGCTGCCTGACGTTATGTTGTACAAAAAGCTTCCCTAAACGTGAAAAGACAGAAAGCAGCACAGAGTGAAGCACAAGAAGATGATTGCACATTCAGCTGCACAAAATGCTTGAAACCAGAAATCCTTTGTGTCATTTCCTCTGCTTATACCGGAGTCTTTGATGAGCTTGAGTGCCTCGTTTTCAGAAAAAGACGACATTTCATCTGCTGGTAGTTTGGATGCACTTTCAAACCCACGGAAGGAGACGCTCTTGCAGTAGACCACCAGCTCCGACAGCTCGGGGCTAAGCTTGGAACAGACCTGGAAATGGAAAGGTAAACTGGTTCATTGGGTTAAACATTTGCTTTTTAATGGTGAAAAGTCGGAACAATCCGAACTGACCTTTGCAGAGTCACTCTTGGGTGTGTTCTTGTTAATGCTTCCTTGATCGTCTTCACAGCTCGAGGAGAAGCTAGCGAAGCTCCCGTTCTTTCCCAGCTGACCAAGGTGAGGAGTGTGTCTCTTTCCCTTCACAAGGATACGCCCCCTGAGCTCCTGGAGAAAAGCAAATAGTAAAAATGATTTCATTAGAAAACCAGACAGCCTGTGAGACTATAAGTGAAAACCCAGCTGTGTGTGCGTGTGTGTGTGGGAGTGTGTACTTCAGGGGAAGGCAGCTCATTGAGCGGCAGGTCACTGAAAGGCTCGGTGAGCAGTTTCTTGCCCAGAATGGTGCGAAGGTGTTTGGCCATGACAGCCTGCTGCTCCACTGAACAGTGGTTCTCCAAGGACAGGATCAGGGGGTACGGGGACGCCTACAGGGAAAAAAAATAAACATTTAGGCATTAAAATAGGGCTGTCAACGTTATTAATCTAAGAAATTGAACACTTCTTAGATTAAGAAGTGCTAGAGGTTTAGCACTTTACTAGGGTTGCTAGGTGAGGTCTTGAGTACACGGTTTTGTACTGCGGTCAACAGTGCAGAATCGCAAACGAAAGTGAAAAGATATGTGAGCACGGATGTGCTGTTTTTAAAAGCACTTTAAAAAAAACAGAACAGCTTTAAAAAACAGTATTGTTTTAAAACAGTGCTGATATAAGTTTGGATAAAACCAAGGTAGTATGTACATATTACAACAATAATTACACCGAAAGTAAAAGCAGTTTATGTTTAACATTTGTAAATTAACGTTTGAAACCAAATGATTTCTTTTAAGCCTTCATGTCTTCAGACATGTTAGGTTTGAAACAATAAAGCATTTCCTTAAATATTTTTTTGAAAATGTGCATATTTACATTTCAAGCTTACAAAGTTAAAGGTGACCTATTATACTTTCTTAAACAAGTTAGGATTGGTCTATGTGTTATACAAAATGTTGAAAATAGTTTTGTACAAAATCGTTATTAGATAATGACATTTTAGTTTACTAAGTTCTGCCTATTTTGAGCTCCTTTCACAACAAATTATTTTAGGGCCTCTTGTCACTTTAAATCTAAATAAGCTGCTGGTTTCTGATTGGTAAGTCAACAACAAAAAACTTGCAAAACTAGCTGACCAAATGCGTTGGAACTCAGCTCGGGTTGCTAGGTGACCTGCTGGGCTTTGTTGCGGTTGCTAGGTAACGGGCTGGGCCTCACTGGGGTTGCTAGGTGAGGGGCAGTAACATTCTGGAAGTTTTTAAAACATAAAATAATAAGTTTATGGTAAATGGCTGTTTTTAGAAGCAGTATTAAACTAGAAGTATAAAAAGGTGCAAAATGTGAATTTTGAATAATTTGTTTCCTTTCATTGCTGTGATTAATCATAATTAAACACATCAAACACACAATACCTCCTTAGTAATACTAGTCACAACAACATTTACTTTCCTTTTGGGCTCAAGAAGGTATTTTTGTATCGAATTAAATTGATGATTACAGTAAATGGCACAGGCAATGACAGGAAGAATGTTTACTAACAGTAAGGAAGAACGGGTATAGGTGGTGAGTCATACCTTAAAGGCGTACTGGTTGATGGCCTCAATGACCTCCTTGAAGGGAACCTTGGAGGTAAAGGTGTGGCCGTGGTAAATGGCAGGCTCACCTTTATCTCCATCCCAGCAGTCCAGCTCCACACATCGGCATCCCTGATTCAGAGCCCTGAAGGAGAGAAAGACGACGTGTTACACCACAAACTATCAACCGAAACTCCTCAATTAGGTTTTATTTCATGTCAACACACCGGATGTAAGGCTCGGTGCTGCTGGCGCTGGTGACCTGGTCCTTGGTGAGGTAGGTGTTGTGGGATGAGGAGATGAAGTAGTGGGTCAAGGGGCAGGTCATGTCCTGGTAGATATGGGCGTGGTTTGGGTTAAAGACGTCATTTTCCATAGACAGCATGTACATGGTGAAACCGTTCTGTGTCATCACCATCTTCTTCTGAGCTGCAATAAATGTAATTGTCATGTTTACATGATTGTTGCAATGTGTTCTAGGGCTATAGGTAAACTACTGTATATGCACATGAATAGAATAAAATAGAAATATCCTTTCTAGTCCCACAATTGGGAAATTCCTGTGCAACAACAGCAAATAGACTCACACAAAAAATAAAACATAAGAATATATATGAAAACAGAATAAAGTCCAGTCCAGAGGAATACTTAACTGAGTTTCTTAATTAAAAATGTACAAAATAAGTTGTCATTTATGTAAGAACGTAACACGTAATATGTAAGATTTAAACATCGTTTAAACATTTACTTCAAAATGATCAGGATCTGGACTGAAAACGAGTACAAAAAAAGTAAAACTGAAACACTGAAAATATATTGCCTAAAAACACTTAAAATATTACATGATAGGCTCTTTGCAATAAATAATTTTGCCATTTTGCACTTTACTGTACTCATGTTAGCTACATAAAACCGTCATAAAACAAACCATTTCTATGCAACAGCAGAACTAAATTGCCGCCTCTGTGCAGTTTATGTTTCCAGACGTAAGCACTATCATGACTTCTTGACAAAACAGAAATATTGACAAAAATAAATTGAGCTCCTCCTCTCATTCAGCTAATAGCTGGTTTTAAAGGCCTACCCAAGTCGTTGAACTCGTAGGTGAGTATGAGATTTTGAGCGTGATTCAGCGAGGCGTCTTCTCGCTGGTCTCCCAGGAAGTCGCGCAGCTCCGCAATAGAGAGCACAGAGCCGTTGCTGGAGTAGTGTCTGAACACTTTCTCCAGCTCGGGTCGTCGCATGAGCTCCTTGCAGAACTCTTCGATCTCATTGTGATCCAGGCGGCCGTCGTGGGACTTGTCACAGCGCTGGGGCACACAACAAAGAAAATACACCAGAGACAATATGGTTTTTGTTATGAAAGTGTTTCAAAAATCTTTGCTGTGTGAAAAGAGAGCATGAAAACGAGAGATTGCTGCAACAAAGCGCTGACACAGCAGGAGGTAATTCCACCTAAATAAAGAAAGCACAACTCACAGAGCAGAAAAACACACAAAGGGGAGCCTAGTTGACTCACTGCCTGGTTACTATGAAGGTCTACCATGAAATAAACTCTTCTTATGCAACAGCAATAACTTCACTGCCTGAAGGTATTATCTTTGGACCTAAAGAGGAATGATCTAGAGCCCGTATGTTATTATTGATAGAAACTAGCGATCAGGTCAGAAATCTGGGTGCAGTAATGGACTCAGACCTGAACCTTCAAAGTCACATAAAGACAGTTACAAAGTCGGCCTTCTATTATTTGAAGAACATTTCCAGGATTGAAGGACTAATCTTCCAGCAAGCTGTAGAGAAACTCATTCATATGTCTGTCTTTAGTAACATTGATTACTTCACAGGTCTGCCTAAAAAAAAAATCCAGAATGCTGCTTATTAAAATCAGGAAAATAGAGCACATCACCCCAGTTCTAAAATTTTTACATTGGCTGCCAGAAGCTCAAAAAATTAACTTTAAAATACTTGAGTGAGTTTAGAAATCACTGGATGGCTCAGCATCAAAATATGCTAAAGACCTGTTGGTGTTGTGTCAACTTTCCAGACCACTCTAGTCATATAGGTTAAGTTTACTCTGCATCCCCAGAATCAAACATGAAGAAGCAGCATTCAGCTTTTATGCTCGATAAAAATGCAAAACAGCCAAAACACAGCTAAAATTCACTTGTTTATAGCTGCTTTTGATTCATACTGACTGGAACATTAATCAATATATTGAATGTGTTTTTGGTTGATGACTTTGATAATGGTATTTGACAAAATATAATGTTTATTGCTGCTCCGTAATTGATGACTATATTAAGTTTTTATAGTTAAAAGCACTTTGAACTGCCTTGTTGTTGAAATTTGCACAAACAAACTTGACTGGACTAGAAATTGAACACAGACTCAAATTCACGTCACCATAGGAAAATGAAAACATGCTAATCAGACAGATGAACTCTCAGGGTTTGTGTTGACATTGCTGAGAACCAAACAGAGAAAACACAGATCATGTCTCTCACCTTGAACAAACAGCGCGTGTGTTGCTCGTTCAGGTCGATGTTGATCATCTGCAGCAGCCGTTTGACCTCGTCGTAGGTCATCTTGCCATCCTGGTTTTCATCTGCATGCTTCAGGTAGCCTTGAATCCAATTGTAGAGAGTTAAGGGAACCAAAAGACGCTGAACCATAAAGTCTGTACTGCATAATCTTGCATTGAAAAGCACAACAAAATTCTAACTTAAAAAAATAAACTAAAAGTTTTAATAGTATAATAAGACCATAAGCGGGGGATACAATTTTAAATAATAATCTCAAAGCAGATTATATTGGATCCTAATTTGTTTCTATTAGCGCTAAAGCCACAGAAGCATAATTTAGTACTTTTATAGATATAAGCTCGTTGTCTGCAAAAAATGTATAGTGTGGATATCACAGCTTTTATTTAGTGAATTTGAACAGTGAAAGGTGTTTTTATCTTTGATGTGAAATATATATAGATATATCTAAGTACAGCTCTGGAAAAACTTAAGAGACCACTTAAAACTGTCAGTTTCTCTGATTTTACTCTTTATAGGTATACGTTTGAGTAAAATGAACATTGTTCTTTTATTCTATGAACTACTGACAACATGTTTCTGACATTCCAAGCAAACATTTAGTATTTATTTGCAGAAACTTAGAAATTTTCAAAATAACAAAAAAGATGCAAATAATGCAAAGAAAACAAGTTCATATTCATTTAGAAACAACAATACTAATGTTTTTACTCAGGAAGAGTTCAGAAATCAATATTTGGTGAAATAATCAGGAGGTTTTCAATGGGGTTCAGTGCAGTGGTCTCTTCATTTTTTCCAGAGCTGTATTTTGTCCAGTTTTAGCTTAATTAATGCTCTGAATATGTTGTTTTTTTTCAGTAAATTGCCATTTTTTATATACTTCATACTCCAGTTAACCAACTGATCAATTACTAAATTTGTTGCCGATTATTTCAATAATCGATTCATCACAATTAATCTGATTAATTGTGTCAGACCTAGCTTCAAATCACATAAGTAATAGGGACCTTAGCAGAACTCTGTAAACTTGAGGAGGCAGCCATTTTAAGATTAAGAAGCACTGGATCAGGTGCATATTTATATTTAAAAGTTCCAGGATAATCAGTCTTGAGGAGTAAGTTTTTTGTTTTCTCCACAAAATAACTGCCCTCAATTAAAGACTGGATTTCAGTAAGATTATGTTGCTGAAATTAAAGACAAGGTTATTTAAAGGCTTTTTAAATAACTGGAGTATCATACCATCTGATACTGAGACTCAGTCTAACCTGGGTGATTGTAATTAACATCAATAGTTGGACTATATTTAGAAGGGGCTTTTGAAACATAATCATTACTTCTCACCTCAGCTGTACTCAGTGCATGTGACACCACAGTTAGTTACCATAGCAACATCGCTTTGGTTGCATTGGGTTTACTTCTGCACACGTATTCTAGTAGGATATTGGTCCAGCTTTTCCTTCTGCGTCATGCTGGTGACGCGGTCCTTCAGGAAGCGGAGGCCTCGCACCCAGCGCTGGGCCTCCTCAGCGGTGGGGCACTTCAGGTCCAGGCTCTTCCTGGATCCCGTGAAGATCACGGTGAAGCACTGGTCCTCCGGCACCGTCTCGGACAGCCGCCTCAGGGCGTCCGACTGGCAGCCTTCGCGCACGCAGTCCACCTCCGTCACTGCAACTGGAGGGGAGGCAGAGGCAGAGTTTTTGGCTTGTTTTCATGTGTAAAGCAGAAGATTGCAACAGCACACATAGAGCAGCTAAAGGTCGGGTTGTAAATCCCAGTAAAGCAAACAGATTGTAAAGTTGCAGGTTGTGAAATCTAAGTCAAATGCTAAGCCTTTAGTTTGTAGTGTTTGTGCTTTAAATGTAACAAATTGAGAACACCGAAACCACTATGCATCTGTTCAGCCAACAGGACATCCTGTTAAATTCCTCGGTAGCCATTTTGAGCTAGTTTTTATTTAAAAACTGAACGACACAGCCTTTTATCGCCAGGCTTGTTGCAATAAACTGTAAATTATTTGCATGATTTATAGTTTTTTCTCTTTTCTCTCTCTCTTTCAACCAAAAACTGGATAATAAAAGTATTCAGTTTTGTTCACATAGACTTCATGATTCATTTTATTTATTGTTTCTGTTTTGCTTATCTTGGATATGTAAAATGTCTTCCAGTTCCAGTGTTAAATGTTCATTTAAATTAAAAGTGTTCTAGCATTGTTATGCCATTGCCAGCATTTTGCTTGAAAATGGTCTCAAAACAACAATATTATCGTTTATCACAATAACCTCTGGGACAATATAACGTCCAGCAAAACTTGTTACCGCTACAAAGCCTTTCATCGCAAGACTCTATTAGTTTCTTGATCACAATTAACTTTTGCTGAAGCAGCAGGGGATTTTCTAAGAGGTGTAAATCTGCAAATCTCACGTTTAAGAGGAGTCCACAAGCTCTTAATGAGATTTCAGTCAGGAGGGGAAGGGGCTGGTTCATTAGTCGGTCATCCTTGAGGCCTTTAAGAGCCTCTAGCAATCCGACAACATACTTATGGATGTTTAGTGTGTATGCATGAAGCCTTTGAATTATAAAAAGTAAATAAATTAGTACCTGATGGACTCCTCAAACACTGATCCTAATCTTCAAATGTCATTTTAAAGCTTTTGTCATGTTCAAAGCTTAATAATTCAGCTACTTCTAAAAGGTAGCTCCCCAAACGCTGTAGCCCTCTGAACACAAATTTTAATACAGCACAGCAGCAAACACACATATTAATAGTGTGTAAAACCTTTTGAACTGAAGGCATCAAACAATTTCCTCACATTCACTGTTGACTAAATGTCTTTTTGTGTACATTTTACCGTATGCAATGGGCTTCTATGAGAGTCAGCTAAAAAACTACAGTTTTGTTTGGAGAATATCCCAAACTACAATTACATCTTGATATTTTTTCCATTTTAATATAATAATTACAAACTAAACTAAACAACACTAAACATTAGGGTTGATACAATTCATTGGATAAGTTGTAATGAATCAGTTATTTAACTAATAGTCAACTAATTAAATAATTGTTTACTCTAACATACAGACTCAAAAATGGCAACTTGCTGAGAACAACAAACTCAATACTAATTATACCTAAATTATACAAAATAGCTACATTTTGCATTTAGGGTAAATATGTGTAAATATGCTCTAAATATTTGAAAACTGCCACTTGATAAATCCTCAAGTGCCAGTTTTAGCATCTCCTGGCTCAAATTCTGCCAAACAATCTAATTTTGAACACCTTTAGCTATCCAATTATTTGTCAATTAATTCAAAAAATAATCAACAGATTAGTCCTTCACTGCACTGATGTTAAGTCAAGCAGAAAGAGCCGAGCTCTTTAATTGCATTTCAGGCAATAAAATATTTGTTTTCTTTTCTTTTTTTTTTAATTAGCTTATTTGCATCTTTTAAAGCATGCATAATATTGTATAAAAAGACTTTAGTGGTTAAATAAAAAAATCTGCAAAATGTGCCAATTATTGTATTTGTTAATCGATTAATTGTCAGAATAATCAGATAAAAAATAATTGTTAGTTGCAACTCTACTGAAAATAGAGCCAGAACTGCTTTGAAT
This sequence comes from Xiphophorus couchianus, assembly GCF_001444195.1. Lineage (NCBI taxonomy): Eukaryota > Metazoa > Chordata > Actinopteri > Cyprinodontiformes > Poeciliidae > Xiphophorus > Xiphophorus couchianus. The sequence goes on from NC_040243.1 coordinate 5,669,813, forward strand.
CGTTTCGATTAAAACTTATTTGTGTTTTAGAACAGCCTAGTCAAAGTCTGGATCTACATCCTACTGAGAATTGAAAAATGAAAGCAATTTGAGCTATGCTGCACAGACGAATATGGGGGATTTAAAACTGGCAGAGACACACCAGTTCACACAACTGAGTTTTGCTCAGTTAAACACAAACATGTCATTCAGTTCAGAGGCTGCTGCGTTTCTGCACCAAGAAGCCCACAGTCTGTTGTGCAACAAGCAGAGTCTGGGCTCACAATCGCCTCATTCTCTCACTAAAAGCCATAAAAGCCTCTCTCTCTCTCTCCACCTCTTCAAAATTACTCCATATTCTTTTCTTGTGGTTATTCCAGATACGTGGCAGAAGTGACCTGCATGTTTTTGTGTTTTTAGACCAGCAGCACAACATTCAGGAAGTGGAATGGAAGCTGGATCATTAAACACAACAGTCCATACCTGGAGGTGTCAGTTAAAAATGAAACGTAAAAAAAATCCAGAAGCAAAGCAAAGCCGGATTAGATCTTCAGCAGCCGCTAAAGGGAGTTATTAACAGCGTCAATCAGCTGAAGTGGTTAGTCTGGTCTCATGTAGTGTTGTCGTCATCGCTGGAGGGAGGGCAGCAATCTGAATGCTTCTATTTTTAGCTGCAACGCGATCAAGAAGGCCTTCACCACGAGTTCAACCTGAGTCTGCCCACTTCTTCTCCACCCTGCAGGCCTCTCAGAGGTTCAGCATCCACATAAACACAGCAGGAGCAAAAGACACAAAGGTCGGGCAATAAAAAAAAAAAGTGAGCGATATTGTTTCCATTTACGTCAGCACTGAACTGAGCAGTAAATCTTCATGAAATGGAAAATATGGTACTTTGGGTGCATCAAATGTAAAAAAAGTTACTTATAAGTTCAATTTGTGTAATGCTCTCACACCAGCCACACAGTATACGTACATTTGTTGTACAGGCCTTTAGGAAAATGTGTTTTATTCATTAATCAGGTCAGAGATTAGCAAACAATTCAGATTTATAAAATCAGATAAATCGCTCCATTCATAATTTGCTCATGTGATGCAATGGTGACAAGTAAATAAGGAAGTTAATGCATCTGGACTAACACAGATCAACAATTTACTACAGTGGACAAACAGGAAGCTTAAATTATGTAGATTCTTTATTGCAAAGTTTGTGGTACTTGTGAAAATAAAAGAAAAATAGCATTTAATTAGTTTAGACTCAAAGAAATTAAATATGTAAATTTTTATGTTAGGTTAGTAGATCAAAAAACAAGATGTGATGCAGCAAATCAAAGAAAAAGCATGTGATTTCTATATAAAACAATGTAAAACAAATGTATTTACCAAGCATTACTAGGTTTTCATAAATTAGAAAAGTGATATATGGAAAAACAATTAGAAATTTTAATGTTTTTCTAACATTTATCTAATTTTTATATGCTTCGAATATGTATGTTTCACTTGTTTTATATGTTTTTAATTTCTTTTTTTCTCTTTTTGATCATTTTATTGTCAAAATAATAATACATTTTCATTCCAGATCATCTATGTTTCTTGTGAGTGTCCCTGTCAAATAAACAATAACTAAAAATAAATATTCTTCACAGTTTCAGCACTACAACATATTTTAACGCACTCAGTTTCTGTTCAGGTGATATTTTTGTTTTACAGATCGACAGGCGATGTTTGCTTTTTAAAAAAAAGCAATTAAATTGGTGCGCCTACTGTAGAGGGAGTTCGGAGAATCATGACTTCGGGGAAGTCAGAGAAAAACTGTGATTCACCTGAACAAGCTTTAACGTGTCACTACTCTGGAAGCTTAAATCTAATTCCAGGTCAAACTCTCTGCATGCATGCCACAACCCAACTCACAGTACCAGTTTATTTACCAACTTTCTTCAAAAAGAAAATGACTAAGCAATTACATTGTCTATGAATTCATATTCTAGTAAGGAGAATACTAAGAATACACTAAAACAGGTTATGAATCAAGTTTAACCTCTTGAGTTTGTGGGCAGAAAAACACAGATGGGTGGCTGAGATTTGACAGACAGATGAAGTTCCTGCACAGATTTCCAGTTAACTTTCAGTTTCTGCTGTGTCGAAATTCTTTCACCTCATTCTTGTTTGCTTGTGAATTATTTAACCCTTTTCTTCCATGCTGTGGAAGAAAAGAGTTGATATTTGAAGAGTGCTGCAAGAGGCAGTAGCTGTATTTCCATTAACCATAAAATTACACCAATTGAAATTATGAAAATAAATTTCCTTAAAGCAAACACGGCAATTTCGAATAAGGGTTATCTCATATCTCATCTAACTGTTTACATCCGTCACTGCCATGACTTTTATTGACTTGTCACTTGTATATTTTTTGACATTAGCAGAATATAGACAAAGATTTGTGCACATTTGTAATAAAAACACAACTATTCATGGTTGGTTTGATAATGTTTCAGTTTTCTTTCTTCTCATTCCCAGGGACTGTATTTGTTCCTGGATATGCTAAATCTTAAGAGGCCATTTCCTCCTCTGTTCTCCACTTCCTGTTAGGTCATCTATCCAATTTCTAACTTGATTAGCACTTCTGATGAGACTCACATGTCTGCTGGGATTTGCCTTTGCGGGAGCTTTTCGTCTCACACCACACGGTGAGTCCGTCCTCCAGCAGCTGCAGGCTGCGGTTCTTCTGCCACCTCAGAGAGCGAACTTTTACCATGCTGCAGCCCTGCATCATCACACGGATGTCCTCATTGTCCAAAATCCCTGCAGACAGTAGAAAAATGAGGAGTGCTGTTCAAAAATGTCTTTTTTTTTTGTAAAAATAAATAAAGAATTTCTGTAAGGTTATGAGCAGAACATTTGCTCTATTTACTCACGCTCTGATTCAACAGATACAGAAGAATAATACAGCTATAATCACCACTTTCCTGCTTACACTGCAAACCTCAGCTCGTGTTTTATACACAAGCCCTGTATGAAACCTGTAGATCAGTGTTTACTGGGGAACGAGTCTGAAAGGTGAACGTTACGCTTTATGAAACTCAATTTCCATAAAACATTTCCCTTATTTTGATAAACATTTCTACTGATAATGTGTAAATATATTAAAACTTAGCAGCAAGTCTGGTCCAAAGTTTGTGATTTTCAAAAGTCAGACTGAGGTCAAAACAAGAATTTATACAAATGTTTCCCAAATCTCATTCCAAAGGTGCAAAGATACACACAAGTTTCAGTTTAGTTCAATGCAGTGGATTTGAAGTTGAATACAAGCTCCACGTTGCAATATTCAAGTTAGTTTTTTATTGACAAATTTTGATAGTGAATTGCTTCAATGCACTTTTTCAAACCTTCTGCAGCTTTCTAGATGAGCTGTGTCTTTAATTAGACGAAGGAAAAGAATGTAAACAGGTAACATTTCAGACTTTCAGGTGCAAAACCTGGAAACAGGAAACACCAGCTAATTACTGGGCATCATTACAGAGCTGCGAACTCCATATAGTACCTGTTGTAGTATGACAACAACAAGTGCCAGATGAGATGAAAAGAACAAATTTTGATTTCTATTATCATTCACTAAGTCACAGTTTCCAAAACAACAGCTAAGTTTTATGACTAGTTTAGGCTGAACAGAAATCAGAGTTAAAAATACCTGAAATAAACATTGTTCACCAACATTTGCTAAAGAAATGTCATCCATTTCCATAATAGTCCAAATTTAAATACCTCTTTTGACATAAAACTGCTGGAATTATTTTACTAAATATCAATAAAATGTTGAAAATGTCTTACAAAATAATCCTTAAGAAAGGTGTTTCCGCCATCATAATACATCTCTAGTCTTAAAATAACCCACTAACATATGAATAAATACATGCATAGTATTGAACTTTTTCACATCTTGAGCCGCATTTAATTGTGTATTCTACTCTTTAAGTCAAATAAATTTTGCGAGTTTTAAATTTTGAACCTAAATGTGTGAGTTTGTGAAAGACAAACTTATTAACTTTTTGCTAATTTTGCCAAACCTCCAAGAGTTTAATAAACTAGAGTTTTTAGGTTAGCACTTTAAAAAAACTGAAAGAGGAAAAAGATAAGAGTGGGAACTATTTCCCAGAATGCTTAGCGGCATGTTTTTGTATCCTGAGTTGGAAGTGCATTAGATTGTTCCGACTCTTGTGTTTTATTAAGGCAAATGTTCATTTTAATGCAGCTTGTCCTGTTCACACTAAATGTTTATGAGCAGAATTTATTGTGATGTTTAATAAAATTCATTATCAGAAATTTAATTCATGCAATTTGAAACAAAAAGTTTAATTATTCTAATGTAAAGTAAGTAGTAATTTTAACTAGGTGAGGGCAGTTTTTTCTTGCTCATTGTGAAATAATTATTTGCTTTAAATTGCAGCAACTAGTTAAAACTCAAAAATGCTTAGACAACTTGTCTCTTGTTCAACTTCATAAATTTTCATTTCTGAGTTAAAAGAAAACAATTTTCTTGTTGACTTGAATTGCATTTTCAAGGCAGCAGATGGACTTTCAAGATAAACCACCTTCAAATGTTTTACAGAGTCGTAACATCACAACTACAAAGGATTTGAAGTCTCACACCACATGACTACTTGTGAATATCACTAAGAACCTAGCTTTTCTTTAAACTCCATGTCTTATCCGTGTTTGTCTGAGCGCGCCCCACGCCACAGCACATTCAATCCCATGTTCAAACATCCATGGTCTCCTCCTCCAAGGACTCTGACCTGCATCCTGGGGGTCTGTGTTTTCTGCTCTACTGCTCCTCACCTGTGCAACATCCTGCTTTACAAACAGCCCAAAGTCACTGGGAAGGGAAATAAAAACCTTAATTTTAAGAGACATTTTAACCTTTAGATCCTCTGTGCTTTTATGCTTTTATTACCTCCTTACAGGTGAGATTTTATCTGTTATGCCTCCAGATTGCTTTTATTCACTTATGAGGCACTTTGACATTGTGAACTGTTTTGTAAATAAAATCCATTCTTCATCCTCGACCTGTCCGCTGTGTTTGTTTGGTCTCTAATTTTCTCTAAAAAAAAAACCTTTGAGGCATTCACAGAAAAGCTGAGATTAAATTACACACAGCAGGTGCGCTCTATTTACTGAACATGAACCTCTGACTAAAACCGAATCAGGAAAGTCA